>NW_027616894.1:0-173280 GCF_964187855.1 Myxine glutinosa | reverse complement strand
TTTTCGCACTTGTGTTGGTGCAGGAAACCACTTTTGCACTTGTATTAGTGTGGAAAAAACACTTTTTGCACTTGTGTTAGTGTTGAAAAACCACTTTTCGCACTTGTGTTAGTGTTGAAAAAACCACTTTTCGCACTTGTGTTGGTGCAGGAAACCACTTTTGCACTTGTATTAGTGTGGAAAATCCACTTTTCGCACTTGTGTTAGTGTTGAAAAACCACTTTTCGCACTTGTGTTAGTGTTGAAAACCACTTTCGCACTTGTGTTAGTGTTGAAAAAACCACTTTTCGCACTTGTGTTGGTGCAGGAAACCACTTTTGCACTTGTATTAGTGTGGAAAAAACACTTTTCGCACTTGTGTTAGTGTTGAAAAACCACTTTTCGCACTTGTGTTAGTGTTGAAAACCACTTTTCGCACTTGTGTTAGTGTTGAAAAACCACTTTTCGCACTTGTGTTGGTGCAGGAAACCACTTTGCACTTATATTAGTGTGGAAAAACACTTTTCGCACTTGTGTTAGTGTTCAAAAACCACTTTTCGCACTTGTGTTAGTGTTGAAAAACCACTTTTCGCACTTGTGTTGGTGCAGGAAACCACTTTTGCACTTGTATTAGTGTGGAAAAAACACTTTTTGCACTTGTGATAGTGTTGAAAAACCACTTTTCGCACTTGTGTTAGTGTTGAAAAACCACTTTCCGCACTTGTGTTAGTGTTGAAAAACCACTTTTCGCACTTGTGTTGGTGCAGGAAATCACTTTTGCACTTATATTAGTGTGGAAAAAACACTTTTTGCACTTGTGTTTGTGTTGAAAAACCACTTTTCGTACATGTGTTAGTGTTGAAAAACCACTTTTCGCACTTGTGTTAGTGTTGAAAAACCACTTTTCACACTTGTGTTGGTGCAGGAAACCACTTTTGCACTTGTATTAGTGTGGAAAAACCACTTTTCGCACTTGTGTTAGTGTTGAAAAACCACTTTTCGCACTTGTGTTAGTGTTGAAAAACCACTTTTCGCACTTGTGTTGGTGCAGGAAACCACTTTTGCACTTGTATTAGTGTGGAAAAAACACTTTTTGCACTTGTGATAGTGTTGAAAAACCACTTTTCGCACTTGTGTTAGTGTTGAAAAACCACTTTCCGCACTTGTGTTAGTGTTGAAAAACCACTTTTCGCACTTGTGTTGGTGCAGGAAACCACTTTTGCACTTGTATTAGTGTGGAAAAAACACTTTTTGCACTTGTGTTAGTGTTGAAAAACCACTTTTCGCACTTGTGTTAGTGTTGAAAAACCACTTTTCGCACTTGTGTTGGTGCAGGAAACCACTTTTGCACTTGTATTAGTGTGGAAAAAACACTTTTCGCACTTGTGTTAGTGTTGAAAAACCACTCTTCGCACTTGTGTTAGTGTTGAAAAACCACTTTTCGCACTTGTGTTGGTGCAGGAAACCACTTTTGCTCTTGTATTAGTGTGGAAAAAAACACTTTTTGCACTTGTGATAGTGTTGAAAAACCACTTTTCGCACTTGTGTTAGTGTTGAAAAACCACTTTTCGCACTTGTGTTAGTGTTGAAAAACCACTTTTCGCACTTGTGTTAGTGTTGAAAAACCACTTTTCGCACTTGTGTTGGTGCAGGAAACCACTTTTGCACTTGTATTAGTGTGGAAAAAACACTTTTCGCACTTGTGTTAGTGTTGAAAAACCACTTTTCGCACTTGTGTTAGTGTTGAAAAACCACTTTTCGCACTTGTGTTGGTGCAGGAAACCACTTTTGCACTTGTATTAGTGTGGAAAAACCACTTTTCGCACTTGTGTTAGTGTTGAAAAACCACTTTTCGCACTTGTGTTAGTGTTGAAAAACCACTTTTCGCACTTGTGTTGGTGCAGGAAACTACTTTTGCACTTGTATTAGTGTGGAAAAAAAACTTTTTGCACTTGTGATAGTGTTGAAAAACCACTTTTTGCACTTGTGTTAGTGTTGAAAAACCACTTTTCGCACTTGTGTTGGTGCAGGAAACCACTTTGGCACTTGTATTAGTGTGGAAAAACCACTTTTCGCACTTGTGTTAGTGTTGAAAAACCACTTTTCGCACTTGTGTTAGTGTTGAAAAACCACTTTCGCACTTGTGTTGGTGCAGAAAACCACTTTTGCACTTGTATTAGTGTGGAAAAAACACTTTTTGCACTTGTGATAGTGTTGAAAAAACACTTTTCGCACTTGTGTTAGTGTTGAAAAACCACTTTTCGCACTTGTGTTGGTGCAGGAAACCACTTTTGCACTTGTATTAGTGTGGAAAAAAACACTTTTTGCACTTGTGATAGTGTTGAAAAACCACTTTTCGCACTTGTGTTAGTGTTGAAAAACCACTTTTCGCACTTGTGTTGGTGCAGGAAACCACTTTTGCACTTGTATTAGTGTGGAAAAACCACTTTTCGCACTTGTGTTAGTTTTGAAAAACCACTTTTCGCACTTGTGTTGGTGCAGGAAACCACTTTTGCACTTGTATTAGTGTGGAAAAAACACTTTTTGCACTTGTGATAGTGTTGAAAAACCACTTTTCGCACTTGTGTTAGTGTTGAAAAACCACTTTTCGCACTTGTATTGGTGCAGGAAACCACTTTTGCACTTGTATTAGTGTGGAAAAACCACTTTTCGCACTTGTGTTAGTGTTGAAAAACCACTTTTCGCACTTGTGTTAGTGTTGAAAAACCACTTTTCGCACTTGTGTTAGTGTTGAAAAACCACTTTTCGCACTTGTATTGGTGCAGGAAACCACTTTTGCACTTGTATTAGTGTGGAAAAACCACTTTTCGCACTTGTGTTAGTGTTGAAAAACCACTTTTCGCACTTGTGTTGGTGCAGGAAACCACTTTTGCACTTGTATTAGTGTGGAAAATACACTTTTTGCACTTGTGTTAGTGTTGAAAAACCACTTTTCGCACTTGTGTTAGTGTTGAAAAACCACTTTTCGCACTTGTGTTGGTGCAGGAAACCACTTTTGCACTTGTATTAGTGTGGAAAAACCACTTTTCGCACTTGTGTTAGTGTTGAAAAAACACTTTTTGCACTTGTGATAGTGTTGAAAAACCACTTTTTGCACTTGTGTTAGTGTTGAACAACCACTTTTCGCACTTGTGTTAGTGTTGAAAAACCACTTTTCGCACTTGTGTTGGTGCAGGAAACCACTTTTGCACTGTATTAGTGTGGAAAAAACACTTTTTGCACTTGTGATAGTGTTGAAAAAACACTTTTTGCACTTGTGTTAGTGTTGAAAAACCACTTTTCGCACTTGTGTTGGTGCAGAAAACCACTTTTGCACTTGTATTAGTGTGGAAAAAACACTTTTTGCACTTGTGATAGTGTTGAAAAACCACTTTTCGCACTTGTGTTAGTGTTGAAAAACCACTTTCCGCACTTGTGTTAGTGTTGAAAAACCACTTTTCGCACTTGTGTTGGTGCAGGAAACCACTTTTGCACTTGTATTAGTGTGGAAAAAACACTTTTTGCACTTGTGTTAGTGTTGAAAAACCACTTTTCGCACTGTGTTAGTGTTGAAAAACCACTTTTCGCACTTGTGTTGGTGCAGGAAACCACTTTTGCACTTGTATTAGTGTGGAAAAAAACACTTTTTGCACTTGTGATAGTGTTGAAAAACCACTTTTCGCACTTGTGTTAGTGTCGAAAAACGACTTTTCGCACTTGTGTTGGTGCAGGAAACCACTTTTGCACTTGTATTAGTGTGGAAAAACCACTTTTCGCACTTGTGTTAGTGTTGAAAAACCACTTTTCGCACTTGTGTTGGTGCAGGAAACCACTTTTGCACTTGTATTAGTGTGGAAAAAACACTTTTTGCACTTGTGATAGTGTTGAAAAACCACTTTTCGCACTTGTGTTAGTGTTGAAAAACCACTTTTCGCACTTGTGTTGGTGCAGGAAACCACTTTGGCACTTGTATTAGTGTGGAAAAACCACTTTTCGCACTTGTGTTAGTGTTGAAAAACCACTTTTCGCACTTGTGTTAGTGTTGAAAAACCACTTTTCGCACTTGTGTTAGTGTTGAAAAACCACTTTTCGCACTTGTGTTGGTGCAGGAAACCACTTTTGCACTTGTATTAGTGTGGAAAAAACACTTTTTGCACTTGTGATAGTGTTGAAAAACCACTTTTCGCACTTGTGTTAGTGTTGAAAACCACTTTTCGCACTTGTGTAAGTGTTGAAAAACCACTTTTCGCAATTGTGTTGGTGCAGGAAACCACTTTTGCACTTGTATTAGTGTGGAAAAAACACTTTTTGCACTTGTGATAGTGTTGAAAAACCACTTTTCACACTTGTGTTAGTGTTGAAAAACCACTTTTCACACTTGTGTTGGTGCAGGAAACCACTTTTGCACTTGTATTAGTGTTGAAAAAACACTTTTCACACTTGTGTTAGTGTTGAAAAACCACTTTTCGCACTTGTGTTAGTGTTGAAAAACCATTTTTCGCACTTGTGTTGGTGCAGGAAATCACTTTTGCACTTGTATTAGTGTGGAAAAACCACTTTTCGCACTTGTGTTAGTGTTGAAAAACCACTTTTCGCACTTGAGTTAGTGTTGAAAAACCACTTTTCGCACTTGTGTTGGTGCAGGAAACCACTTTTGCACTTGTATTAGTGTGGAAAAAACACTTTTTGCACTTGTGATAGTGTTGAAAAACCACTTTTCGCACTTGTGTTAGTGTTGAAAAACCACTTTTCGCACTTGTATTGGTGCAGGAAACCACTTTTGCACTTGTATTAGTGTGGAAAAACCACTTTTCGCACTTGTGTTAGTGTTGAAAAACCACTTTTCGCACTTGTATTAGTGTGGAAAAAACACTTTTTGCACTTGTGATAGTGTTGAAAAACCAATTTTCGCACTTGTGTTAGTGTTGAAAAACAACTTTTCGCACTTGTGTTGGTGCAGGAAACCACTTTTGCACTTGTATTAGTGTGGAAAAAACACTTTTTGCACTTGTGTTAGTGTTGAAAAACCACTTTTCGCACTTGTGTTAGTGTTGAAAAACCACTTTTCGCACTTCTGTTGGTGCAGGAAACCACTTTTGCACTTGTATTAGTGTGGAAAAACCACTTTTCGCACTTGTGTTAGTGTTGAAAAACCACTTTTCGCACTTGTGTTAGTGTTGAAAAACCACTTTTCGCACTTGTGTTAGTGTTGAAAAACCACTTTTCGCACTTGTGTTGGTGCAGGAAACCACTTTTGCACTTGTATTAGTGTGGAAAAAACACTTTTCGCACTTGTGTTAGTGTTGAAAAACCACTTTTCGCACTTGTGTTAGTGTTGAAAACCACTTTTCGCACTTGTGTTAGTGTTGAAAAACCACTTTTCGCACTTGTGTTGGTGCAGGAAACCACTTTTGCACTTATATTAGTGTGGAAAAACCACTTTTCGCACTTGTGTTAGTGTTCAAAAACCACTTTTCGCACTTGTGTTAGTGTTGAAAAACCACTTTTCGCACTTGTGTTGGTGCAGGAAACCACTTTTGCACTTGTATTAGTGTGGAAAAAACACTTATTGCACTTGTGATAGTGTTGAAAAACCACTTTTCGCACTTGTGTTAGTGTTGAAAAACCACTTTCCGCACTTGTGTTAGTGTTGAGAAACCACTTTTCGCACTTGTGTTGGTGCAGGAAATCACTTTTGCACTTGTATTAGTGTGGAAAAAACACTTTTTGCACTTGTGTTTGTGTTGAAAAACCACTTTTCGTACATGTGTTAGTGTTGAAAAACCACTTTTCGCACTTGTGTTAGTGTTGAAAAACCACTTTTCACACTTGTGTTGGTGCAGGAAACCACTTTTGCACTTGTATTAGTGTGGAAAAACCACTTTTCGCACTTGTGTTAGTGTTGAAAAACCACTTTTCGCACTTGTGTTAGTGTTGAAAAACCACTTTTCGCACTTGTGTTGGTGCAGGAAACCACTTTTGCACTTGTATTAGTGTGGAAAAAACACTTTTTGCACTTGTGATAGTGTTGAAAAACCACTTTTCGCACTTGTGTTAGTGTTGAAAAACCACTTTCCGCACTTGTGTTAGTGTTGAAAAACCACTTTTCGCACTTGTGTTGGTGCAGGAAACCACTTTTGCACTTGTATTAGTGTGGAAAAAACACTTTTTGCACTTGTGTTAGTGTTGAAAAACCACTTTTCGCACTTGTGTTAGTGTTGAAAAACCACTTTTCGCACTTGTGTTGGTGCAGGAAACCACTTTTGCACTTGTATTAGTGTGGAAAAAACACTTTTCGCACTTGTGTTAGTGTTGAAAAACCACTCTTCGCACTTGTGTTAGTGTTGAAAAACCACTTTTCGCACTTGTGTTGGTGCAGGAAACCACTTTTGCTCTTGTATTAGTGTGGAAAAAACACTTTTTGCACTTGTGATAGTGTTGAAACACCACTTTTCGCACTTGTGTTAGTGTTGAAAAACCACTTTTCGCACTTGTGTTAGTGTTGAAAAACCACTTTTCGCACTTGTGTTAGTGTTGAAAAACCACTTTTCGCACTTGTGTTGGTGCAGGAAACCACTTTTGCACTTGTATTAGTGTGGAAAAAACACTTTTCGCACTTGTGTTAGTGTTGAAAAACCACTTTTCGCACTTGTGTTAGTGTTGAAAAAACACTTTTCGCACTTGTGTTGGTGCAGGAAACCACTTTTGCACTTGTATTAGTGTGGAAAAACCACTTTTCGCACTTGTGTTAGTGTTGAAAAACCACTTTTCGCACTTGTGTTAGTGTTGAAAAACCACTTTTCGCACTTGTGTTGGTGCAGGAAACTACTTTTGCACTTGTATTAGTGTGGAAAAAAAACTTTTTGCACTTGTGATAGTGTTGAAAAACCACTTTTTGCACTTGTGTTAGTGTTGAAAAACCACTTTTCGCACTTGTGTTGGTGCAGGAAACCACTTTGGCACTTGTATTAGTGTGGAAAAACCACTTTTCGCACTTGTGTTAGTGTTGAAAAACCACTTTTCGCACTTGTGTTAGTGTTGAAAAACCACTTTTCGCACTTGTGTTGGTGCAGAAAACCACTTTTGCACTTGTATTAGTGTGGAAAAAACACTTTTTGCACTTGTGATAGTGTTGAAAAAACACTTTTCGCACTTGTGTTAGTGTTGAAAAACCACTTTTCGCACTTGTGTTGGTGCAGGAAACCACTTTTGCACTTGTATTAGTGTGGAAAAAACACTTTTTGCACTTGTGATAGTGTTGAAAAACCACTTTTCGCACTTGTGTTAGTGTTGAAAAACCACTTTTCGCACTTGTGTTGGTGCAGGAAACCACTTTTGCACTTGTATTAGTGTGGAAAAACCACTTTTCGCACTTGTGTTAGTTTTGAAAAACCACTTTTCGCACTTGTGTTGGTGCAGGAAACCACTTTTGCACTTGTATTAGTGTGGAAAAAACACTTTTTGCACTTGTGATAGTGTTGAAAAACCACTTTTCGCACTTGTGTTAGTGTTGAAAAACCACTTTTCGCACTTGTATTGGTGCAGGAAACCACTTTTGCACTTGTATTAGTGTGGAAAAACCACTTTTCGCACTTGTGTTAGTGTTGAAAAACCACTTTTCGCACTTGTGTTAGTGTTGAAAAACCACTTTTCGCACTTGTGTTAGTGTTGAAAAACCACTTTTCGCACTTGTATTGGTGCAGGAAACCACTTTTGCACTTGTATTAGTGTGGAAAAACCACTTTTCGCACTTGAGTTAGTGTTGAAAAACCACTTTTCGCACTTGTGTTGGTGCAGGAAACCACTTTTGCACTTGTATTAGTGTGGAAAAAACACTTTTTGCACTTGTGATAGTGTTGAAAAACCACTTTTCGCACTTGTGTTAGTGTTGAAAAACCACTTTTCGCACTTGTATTGGTGCAGGAAACCACTTTTGCACTTGTATTAGTGTGGAAAAACCACTTTTCGCACTTGTGTTAGTGTTGAAAAACCACTTTTCGCACTTGTATTAGTGTGGAAAAAACACTTTTTGCACTTGTGATAGTGTTGAAAAACCAATTTTCGCACTTGTGTTAGTGTTGAAAAACAACTTTTCGCACTTGTGTTGGTGCAGGAAACCACTTTTGCACTTGTATTAGTGTGGAAAAAACACTTTTTGCACTTGTGTTAGTGTTGAAAAACCACTTTTCGCACTTGTGTTAGTGTTGAAAAACCACTTTTCGCACTTGTGTTGGTGCAGGAAACCACTTTTGCACTTGTATTAGTATGGAAAAACCACTTTTCGCACTCGTGTTAGTGTTGAAAAACCACTTTTCGCACTTGTGTTAGTGTTGAAAAACCACTTTTCGCACTTGTGTTAGTGTTGAAAAACCACTTTTCGCACTTGTGTTGGTGCAGGAAACCACTTTTGCACTTGTATTAGTGTGGAAAAAACACTTTTCGCACTTGTGTTAGTGTTGAAAAACCACTTTTCGCACTTGTGTTAGTGTTGAAAACCACTTTTTGCACTTGTGTTAGTGTTGAAAAACCACTTTTCGCACTTGTGTTGGTGCAGGAAACCACTTTTGCACTTATATTAGTGTGGAAAAACCACTTTTCGCACTTGTGTTAGTGTTGAAAAACCACTTTTCGCACTTGTGTTAGTGTTGAAAAACCACTTTTCGCACTTGTGTTGGTGCAGGAAACCACTTTTGCACTTGTATTAGTGTGGAAAAAACACTTTTTGCACTTGTGATAGTGTTGAAAAACCACTTTTCGCACTTGTATTAGTGTTGAAAAACCACTTTCCGCACTTGTGTTAGTGTTGAAAAACCACTTTTCGCACTTGTGTTGGTGCAGGAAATCACTTTTGCACTTGTATTAGTGTGGAAAAAACACTTTTTGCACTTGTGTTTGTGTTGAAAAACCACTTTTCGCACATGTGTTAGTGTTGAAAAACCACTTTTCGCACTTGTGTTAGTGTTGAAAAACCACTTTTCACACTTGTGTTGGTGCAGGAAACCACTTTTGCACTTGTATTAGTGTGGAAAAACCACTTTTCGCACTTGTGTTAGTGTTGAAAAACCACTTTTCGCACTTGTGTTAGTGTTGAAAAACCACTTTTCGCACTTGTGTTGGTGCAGGAAACCACTTTTGCACTTGTATTAGTGTGGAAAAAACACTTTTTGCTCTTGTGATAGTGTTGAAAAACCACTTTTCGCACTTGTGTTAGTGTTGAAAAACCACTTTCCGCACTTGTGTTAGTGTTGAAAAACCACTTTTCGCACTTGTGTTGGTGCAGGAAACCACTTTTGCACTTGTATTAGTGTGGAAAAAACACTTTTTGCACTTGTGTTAGTGTTGAAAAACCACTTTTCGCACTTGTGTTAGTGTTGAAAAACCACTTTTCGCACTTGTGATGGTGAAGGAAACCACTTTTGCACTTGTATTAGTGTGGAAAAAACACTTTTTGCACTTGTGATAGTGTTGAAAAACCACTTTTCGCACTTGTGTTAGTGTTGAAAAACCACTTTTCGCACTTGTGTTGGTGCAGGAAACCACTTTTGCACTTGTATTAGTGTGGAAAAACCACTTTTCGCACTTGTGTTAGTTTTGAAAAACCACTTTTCGCACTTGTGTTGGTGCAGGAAACCACTTTTGCACTTGTATTAGTGTGGAAAAAACACTTTTTGCACTTGTGATAGTGTTGAAAAACCACTTTTCGCACTTGTGTTAGTGTTGAAAAACCACTTTTCGCACTTGTATTGGTGCAGGAAACCACTTTTGCACTTGTATTAGTGTGGAAAAACCACTTTTCGCACTTGTGTTAGTGTTGAAAAACCACTTTTCGCACTTGTGTTAGTGTTGAAAAACCACTTTTCGCACTTGTGTTAGTGTTGAAAAACCACTTTTCGCACTTGTATTGGTGCAGGAAACCACTTTTGCACTTGTATTAGTGTGGAAAAACCACTTTTCGCACTTGAGTTAGTGTTGAAAAACCACTTTTCGCACTTGTGTTGGTGCAGGAAACCACTTTTGCACTTGTATTAGTGTGGAAAAAACACTTTTCGCACTTGTGTTAGTGTTGAAAAACCACTTTTCGCACTTGTGTTAGTGTTGAAAAACCACTTTTCGCACTTGTATTAGTGCAGGAAACCACTTTTGCACTTGTATTAGTGTGGAAAAACCACTTTTCGCACTTGTGTTAGTGTTGAAAAACCACTTTTCGCACTTGTATTAGTGTGGAAAAAACACTTTTTGCACTTGTGATAGTGTTGAAAAACCAATTTTCGCACTTGTGTTAGTGTTGAAAAACAACTTTTCGCACTTGTGTTGGTGCAGGAAACCACTTTTGCACTTGTATTAGTGTGGAAAAAACACTTTTTGCACTTGTGTTAGTGTTGAAAAACCACTTTTCGCACTTGTGTTAGTGTTGAAAAACCACTTTTCGCACTTGTGTTGGTGCAGGAAACCACTTTTGCACTTGTATTAGTGTGGAAAAACCACTTTTCGCACTTGTGTTAGTGTTGAAAAACCACTTTTCGCACTTGTGTTAGTGTTGAAAAACCACTTTTCGCACTTGTGTTAGTGTTGAAAAACCACTTTTCGCACTTGTGTTGGTGCAGGAAACTACTTTTGCACTTGTATTAGTGTGGAAAAAACACTTTTCGCACTTGTGTTAGTGTTGAAAAACCACTTTTCGCACTTGTGTTAGTGTTGAAAACCACTTTTCGCACTTGTGTTAGTGTTGAAAAACCACTTTTCGCACTTGTGTTGGTGCAGGAAACCACTTTTGCACTTATATTAGTGTGGAAAAACCACTTTTCGCACTTGTGTTAGTGTTGAAAACCACTTTTCGCACTTGTGTTAGTGTTGAAAAACCACTTTTCGCACTTGTGTTGGTGCAGGAAACCACTTTTGCACTTGTATTAGTGTGGAAAAAACACTTTTTGCACTTGTGATAGTGTTGAAAAACCACTTTTCGCACTTGTGTTAGTGTTGAAAAACCACTTTCCGCACTTGTGTTAGTGTTGAAAAACCACTTTTCGCACTTGTGTTGGTGCAGGAAATCACTTTTGCACTTGTATTAGTGTGGAAAAAACACTTTTTGCACTTGTGTTTGTGTTGAAAAACCACTTTTCGCACATGTGTTAGTGTTGAAAAACCACTTTTCGCACTTGTGTTAGTGTTGAAAAACCACTTTTCACACTTGTGTTGGTGCAGGAAACCACTTTTGCACTTGTATTAGTGTGGAAAAACCACTTTTCGCACTTGTGTTAGTGTTGAAAAACCACTTTTCGCACTTGTGTTAGTGTTGGAAAACCACTTTTCGCACTTGTGTTGGTGCAGGAAACCACTTTTGCACTTGTATTAGTGTGGAAAAAACACTTTTTGCTCTTGTGATAGTGTTGAAAAACCACTTTTCGCACTTGTGTTAGTGTTGAAAAACCACTTTCCGCACTTGTGTTAGTGTTGAAAAACCACTTTTCGCACTTGTGTTGGTGCAGGAAACCACTTTTGCACTTGTATTAGTGTGGAAAAAACACTTTTTGCACTTGTGTTAGTGTTGAAAAACCACTTTTCGCACTTGTGTTAGTGTTGAAAAACCACTTTTCGCACTTGTGATGGTGCAGGAAACCACTTTTGCACTTGTATTAGTGTGGAAAAAACACTTTTCGCACTTGTGTTAGTGTTGAAAAACCACTTTTCGCACTTGTGTTAGTGTTGAAAAACCACTTTTCGCACTTGTGTTGGTGCAGGAAACCACTTTTGCTCTTGTATTAGTGTGGAAAAAACACTTTTTGCACTTGTGATAGTGTTGAAAAACCACTTTTCGCACTTGTGTTAGTGTTGAAAAAACACTTTTCGCACTTGTGTTAGTGTTGAAAAACCACTTTTCGCACTTGTGTTAGTGTTGAAAAACCACTTTTCGCACTTGTGTTGGTGCAGGAAACCACTTTTGCACTTGTATTAGTGTGGAAAAACCACTTTTCGCACTTGTGTTAGTGTTGAAAAACCACTTTTCGCACTTGAGTTAGTGTTGAAAAACCACTTTTCGCACTTGTGTTGGTGCAGGAAACCACTTTTGCACTTGTATTAGTGTGGAAAAAACACTTTTTGCACTTGTGATAGTGTTGAAAAACCACTTTTCGCACTTGTGTTAGTGTTGAAAAACCACTTTTCGCACTTGTATTGGTGCAGGAAACCACTTTTGCACTTGTATTAGTGTGGAAAAACCACTTTTCGCACTTGTGTTAGTGTTGAAAAACCACTTTTCGCACTTGTATTAGTGTGGAAAAAACACTTTTTGCACTTGTGATAGTGTTGAAAAACCAATTTTCGCACTTGTGTTAGTGTTGAAAAACAACTTTTCGCACTTGTGTTGGTGCAGGAAACCACTTTTGCACTTGTATTAGTGTGGAAAAAACACTTTTTGCACTTGTGTTAGTGTTGAAAAACCACTTTTCGCACTTGTGTTAGTGTTGAAAAACCACTTTTCGCACTTCTGTTGGTGCAGGAAACCACTTTTGCACTTGTATTAGTGTGGAAAAACCACTTTTCGCACTTGTGTTAGTGTTGAAAAACCACTTTTCGCACTTGTGTTAGTGTTGAAAAACCACTTTTCGCACTTGTGTTAGTGTTGAAAAACCACTTTTCGCACTTGTGTTGGTGCAGGAAACCACTTTTGCACTTGTATTAGTGTGGAAAAAACACTTTTCGCACTTGTGTTAGTGTTGAAAAACCACTTTTCGCACTTGTGTTAGTGTTGAAAACCACTTTTCGCACTTGTGTTAGTGTTGAAAAACCACTTTTCGCACTTGTGTTGGTGCAGGAAACCACTTTTGCACTTATATTAGTGTGGAAAAACCACTTTTCGCACTTGTGTTAGTGTTCAAAAACCACTTTTCGCACTTGTGTTAGTGTTGAAAAACCACTTTTCGCACTTGTGTTGGTGCAGGAAACCACTTTTGCACTTGTATTAGTGTGGAAAAAACACTTTTTGCACTTGTGATAGTGTTGAAAAACCACTTTTCGCACTTGTGTTAGTGTTGAAAAACCACTTTCCGCACTTGTGTTAGTGTTGAGAAACCACTTTTCGCACTTGTGTTGGTGCAGGAAATCACTTTTGCACTTGTATTAGTGTGGAAAAAACACTTTTTGCACTTGTGTTTGTGTTGAAAAACCACTTTTCGTACATGTGTTAGTGTTGAAAAACCACTTTTCGCACTTGTGTTAGTGTTGAAAAACCACTTTTCACACTTGTGTTGGTGCAGGAAACCACTTTTGCACTTGTATTAGTGTGGAAAAACCACTTTTCGCACTTGTGTTAGTGTTGAAAAACCACTTTTCGCACTTGTGTTAGTGTTGAAAAACCACTTTTCGCACTTGTGTTGGTGCAGGAAACCACTTTTGCACTTGTATTAGTGTGGAAAAAACACTTTTTGCACTTGTGATAGTGTTGAAAAACCACTTTTCGCACTTGTGTTAGTGTTGAAAAACCACTTTCCGCACTTGTGTTAGTGTTGAAAAACCACTTTTCGCACTTGTGTTGGTGCAGGAAACCACTTTTGCACTTGTATTAGTGTGGAAAAAACACTTTTTGCACTTGTGTTAGTGTTGAAAAACCACTTTTCGCACTTGTGTTAGTGTTGAAAAACCACTTTTCGCACTTGTGTTGGTGCAGGAAACCACTTTTGCACTTGTATTAGTGTGGAAAAAACACTTTTCGCACTTGTGTTAGTGTTGAAAAACCACTCTTCGCACTTGTGTTAGTGTTGAAAAACCACTTTTCGCACTTGTGTTGGTGCAGGAAACCACTTTTGCTCTTGTATTAGTGTGGAAAAAACACTTTTTGCACTTGTGATAGTGTTGAAAAACCACTTTTCGCACTTGTGTTAGTGTTGAAAAACCACTTTTCGCACTTGTGTTAGTGTTGAAAAACCACTTTTCGCACTTGTGTTAGTGTTGAAAAACCACTTTTCGCACTTGTGTTGGTGCAGGAAACCACTTTTGCACTTGTATTAGTGTGGAAAAAACACTTTTCGCACTTGTGTTAGTGTTGAAAAACCACTTTTCGCACTTGTGTTAGTGTTGAAAAACCACTTTTCGCACTTGTGTTGGTGCAGGAAACCACTTTTGCACTTGTATTAGTGTGGAAAAAACACTTTTCGCACTTGTGTTAGTGTTGAAAAACCACTTTTCGCACTTGTGTTAGTGTTGAAAAACCACTTTTCGCACTTGTGTTGGTGCAGGAAACTACTTTTGCACTTGTATTAGTGTGGAAAAAACACTTTTCGCACTTGTGTTAGTGTTGAAAAACCACTTTTCGCACTTGTGTTAGTGTTGAAAACCACTTTTCGCACTTGTGTTAGTGTTGAAAAAC
Organism: Myxine glutinosa; assembly: GCF_964187855.1. Taxonomy (NCBI): domain Eukaryota; kingdom Metazoa; phylum Chordata; class Myxini; order Myxiniformes; family Myxinidae; genus Myxine; species Myxine glutinosa. The sequence continues at coordinate 158,939 of NW_027616894.1, read as the reverse complement.
CACTTTTCGCACTTGTGTTGGTGCAGGAAACCACTTTTGCACTTATATTAGTGTGGAAAAACCACTTTTCGCACTTGTGTTAGTGTTGAAAACCACTTTTCGCACTTGTGTTAGTGTTGAAAAACCACTTTTCGCACTTGTGTTGGTGCAGGAAACCACTTTTGCACTTGTATTAGTGTGGAAAAAACACTTTTTGCACTTGTGATAGTGTTGAAAAACCACTTTTCGCACTTGTGTTAGTGTTGAAAAACCACTTTCCGCACTTGTGTTAGTGTTGAAAAACCACTTTTCGCACTTGTGTTGGTGCAGGAAATCACTTTTGCACTTGTATTAGTGTGGAAAAAACACTTTTTGCACTTGTGTTTGTGTTGAAAAACCACTTTTCGCACATGTGTTAGTGTTGAAAAACCACTTTTCGCACTTGTGTTAGTGTTGAAAAACCACTTTTCACACTTGTGTTGGTGCAGGAAACCACTTTTGCACTTGTATTAGTGTGGAAAAACCACTTTTCGCACTTGTGTTAGTGTTGAAAAACCACTTTTCGCACTTGTGTTAGTGTTGAAAAACCACTTTTCGCACTTGTGTTGGTGCAGGAAACCACTTTTGCACTTGTATTAGTGTGGAAAAAACACTTTTTGCTCTTGTGATAGTGTTGAAAAACCACTTTTCGCACTTGTGTTAGTGTTGAAAAACCACTTTCCGCACTTGTGTTAGTGTTGAAAAACCACTTTTCGCACTTGTGTTGGTGCAGGAAACCACTTTTGCACTTGTATTAGTGTGGAAAAAACACTTTTTGCACTTGTGTTAGTGTTGAAAAACCACTTTTCGCACTTGTGTTAGTGTTGAAAAACCACTTTTCGCACTTGTGATGGTGCAGGAAACCACTTTTGCACTTGTATTAGTGTGGAAAAAACACTTTTCGCACTTGTGTTAGTGTTGAAAAACCACTTTTCGCACTTGTGTTAGTGTTGAAAAACCACTTTTCGCACTTGTGTTGGTGCAGGAAACCACTTTTGCTCTTGTATTAGTGTGGAAAAAACACTTTTTGCACTTGTGATAGTGTTGAAAAACCACTTTTCGCACTTGTGTTAGTGTTGAAAAAACACTTTTCGCACTTGTGTTAGTGTTGAAAAACCACTTTTCGCACTTGTGTTAGTGTTGAAAAACCACTTTTCGCACTTGTGTTGGTGCAGGAAACCACTTTTGCACTTGTATTAGTGTGGAAAAACCACTTTTCGCACTTGTGTTAGTGTTGAAAAACCACTTTTCGCACTTGAGTTAGTGTTGAAAAACCACTTTTCGCACTTGTGTTGGTGCAGGAAACCACTTTTGCACTTGTATTAGTGTGGAAAAAACACTTTTTGCACTTGTGATAGTGTTGAAAAACCACTTTTCGCACTTGTGTTAGTGTTGAAAAACCACTTTTCGCACTTGTATTGGTGCAGGAAACCACTTTTGCACTTGTATTAGTGTGGAAAAACCACTTTTCGCACTTGTGTTAGTGTTGAAAAACCACTTTTCGCACTTGTATTAGTGTGGAAAAAACACTTTTTGCACTTGTGATAGTGTTGAAAAACCAATTTTCGCACTTGTGTTAGTGTTGAAAAACAACTTTTCGCACTTGTGTTGGTGCAGGAAACCACTTTTGCACTTGTATTAGTGTGGAAAAAACACTTTTTGCACTTGTGTTAGTGTTGAAAAACCACTTTTCGCACTTGTGTTAGTGTTGAAAAACCACTTTTCGCACTTCTGTTGGTGCAGGAAACCACTTTTGCACTTGTATTAGTGTGGAAAAACCACTTTTCGCACTTGTGTTAGTGTTGAAAAACCACTTTTCGCACTTGTGTTAGTGTTGAAAAACCACTTTTCGCACTTGTGTTAGTGTTGAAAAACCACTTTTCGCACTTGTGTTGGTGCAGGAAACCACTTTTGCACTTGTATTAGTGTGGAAAAAACACTTTTCGCACTTGTGTTAGTGTTGAAAAACCACTTTTCGCACTTGTGTTAGTGTTGAAAACCACTTTTCGCACTTGTGTTAGTGTTGAAAAACCACTTTTCGCACTTGTGTTGGTGCAGGAAACCACTTTTGCACTTATATTAGTGTGGAAAAACCACTTTTCGCACTTGTGTTAGTGTTCAAAAACCACTTTTCGCACTTGTGTTAGTGTTGAAAAACCACTTTTCGCACTTGTGTTGGTGCAGGAAACCACTTTTGCACTTGTATTAGTGTGGAAAAAACACTTTTTGCACTTGTGATAGTGTTGAAAAACCACTTTTCGCACTTGTGTTAGTGTTGAAAAACCACTTTCCGCACTTGTGTTAGTGTTGAGAAACCACTTTTCGCACTTGTGTTGGTGCAGGAAATCACTTTTGCACTTGTATTAGTGTGGAAAAAACACTTTTTGCACTTGTGTTTGTGTTGAAAAACCACTTTTCGTACATGTGTTAGTGTTGAAAAACCACTTTTCGCACTTGTGTTAGTGTTGAAAAACCACTTTTCACACTTGTGTTGGTGCAGGAAACCACTTTTGCACTTGTATTAGTGTGGAAAAACCACTTTTCGCACTTGTGTTAGTGTTGAAAAACCACTTTTCGCACTTGTGTTAGTGTTGAAAAACCACTTTTCGCACTTGTGTTGGTGCAGGAAACCACTTTTGCACTTGTATTAGTGTGGAAAAAACACTTTTTGCACTTGTGATAGTGTTGAAAAACCACTTTTCGCACTTGTGTTAGTGTTGAAAAACCACTTTCCGCACTTGTGTTAGTGTTGAAAAACCACTTTTCGCACTTGTGTTGGTGCAGGAAACCACTTTTGCACTTGTATTAGTGTGGAAAAAACACTTTTTGCACTTGTGTTAGTGTTGAAAAACCACTTTTCGCACTTGTGTTAGTGTTGAAAAACCACTTTTCGCACTTGTGTTGGTGCAGGAAACCACTTTTGCACTTGTATTAGTGTGGAAAAAACACTTTTCGCACTTGTGTTAGTGTTGAAAAACCACTCTTCGCACTTGTGTTAGTGTTGAAAAACCACTTTTCGCACTTGTGTTGGTGCAGGAAACCACTTTTGCTCTTGTATTAGTGTGGAAAAAACACTTTTTGCACTTGTGATAGTGTTGAAAAACCACTTTTCGCACTTGTGTTAGTGTTGAAAAACCACTTTTCGCACTTGTGTTAGTGTTGAAAAACCACTTTTCGCACTTGTGTTAGTGTTGAAAAACCACTTTTCGCACTTGTGTTGGTGCAGGAAACCACTTTTGCACTTGTATTAGTGTGGAAAAAACACTTTTCGCACTTGTGTTAGTGTTGAAAAACCACTTTTCGCACTTGTGTTAGTGTTGAAAAACCACTTTTCGCACTTGTGTTAGTAGTGTAATAATGTTGCTTCTGGGACACCTCCGTTTAACATGGGAAATCCCTATCTAATGTCATTTACCCCCTTGTCTTTTTCAAAAATCATAAACACCTCTATTTCTCCCACCCTCATCTTTATGAACCTTTTGTCTGTAGTACCTATCCTTAATGTTGTTCATTAGACCACTCAAACACTACAAATATTTGTTTTCTCTTATAGACCTATCATCCTTCTTCTACATATCATCTGGCAGATTAATCTTTGACCCATTCACTTCCATATTGACCCTAAAGACCTCTATTTCTCTCACCCTGTTCTTTACGAACCTTCATACCTTTTGACATGTTATCCTTATTCATTAGACCACTTAAACACCTGTGATCCTTCTGACCTTATGGACCTTTTAACCTTTTACTCTTAATATCATCTGGTGAATATAACCCACTCAAACAACGACCCTACAAATCAAACCTTTTTTTATTAATTCTTCGCTTTTGAGAAATGACGTTGTTTCAATGACTTGGATAACTTCCCAGAAAGATTTCATTGTCTTATTTCCTGTTATTCACACACGCTCAGGGCTTCCCCGAAATGACTGCATGTCGTCATTTCAAGAAAATACATTTTGTTCATTATAAAAGAACGTGTTCAATTCAATTTTGATCATTGGGGATCGACATGTCTTACTACTCCATCCTTTACTCTGATAAAGAAGAAGAATACTCACCAAGGTAAGTTTCATTTAAAATTAAAGTGTTTAAAGCTTTGTATGGGATTAATTATACAACAAATGACTTAATATTCCTTTATCTTTACAGCAATGCGAATATCCTGGCAGAACTTCAAACTGGTTGGAATGAAAATACTGCAGAATCTCAAGAGTTGCAAAACGAAATGAACTTGGTCAACCTGTATGTTTCACCATTCTTGGAAGATTCATATGCAAGGTAAGATACTAAATATTAATACATTTGTGTTAAACGACGCTGCCTTAGTGTGTGTGTGTGTGTGTGTGTGTTCGTGTGTGTATGTGTTTGTGTGTGTTCGTGTGTGTATGTGTGTGTATGTATCTGTGAATGTGTGTGTGTATGTGTATGTGTGTGTTCTTGTGTGTATGTATCTATGAATGTGTGTGTGTGTGTGTGTGTGTGTGTGTATGTGTGTGTGTGTATGTATCTGTGAATGTGTGTATGTGTTTGTGTGTGCGTTCGTGTGTGTATGTGTGTGTGTGTATGTATCTGTGAATGTGTGTGTGTATGTGTATGTGTGTGTTCTTGTGTGTATGTATATATGAATGTGTGTGTGTGTGTGTGTGTGTGTGTATGTGTGTGTGTGTATGTATCTGTGAATGTGTGTATGTGTTTGTGTGTGCGTTCGTGTGTGTATGTGTGTGTGTGTATGTATCTGTGAATGTGTGTGTGTATGTGTATGTGTGTGTTCTTGTGTGTATGTATATATGAATGTGTGTGTGTGTGTGTGTGTGTGTGTGTGTGTGTATGTGTGTGTGTGTATGTATCTGTGAATGTGTGTATGTGTTTGTGTGTGCGTTCGTGTGTGTATGTGTGTGTGTGTATGTATCTGTGAATGTGTGTGTGTATGTGTATGTGTGAATGTGTATGTGTGTGTATGTGTGTGTATGTGTGTGTGCGTGTGTGTGATGTTTTGTCAAGCTTACTTCAACATAGTAATTTCTCCTTATTTTGTTTGCAGCCTTGAAGACCAAAGCTTGGAGTGGGACGATTTTGATTTTCCAAAGAGTGGTTATTTCCCGTCAACATGTGGTACCCTAAATTTTCAACTCGACCACTTGAACACAAAGCTCGATTTTTTCGAGGTAAGCATGTGTGTACGTGTGTGTGGTTCACCGTTTATAATAGGTACACCATATCCCTGCGCATCGTAAGAGGTGATTCAGGGTTGGTGTCAGGAAGGGCATCCGACCCTATATTAATAATAATAATAATAATACATTTATTTTGTATAGCGCTTTTCAAGACGCTTTGACATGGAACATAAATATGAAATAAATATCTCTCCCCTCTTGTCTTTAATAGAAAGAGATTCAAAACCTGAAGACATCTGCTGAACCAACCTTTGACTTGTGCTGGGAAGAAATTGATGACTTATGCTGGGGAGAAGTTGAATGTATACCTCAAGAAAAATGTTTTAATAATATAAAGATTTTAATGTTTTCAATATTTATATATATTTGTTTTGTTTACAATTATTTAATTCTTAATTACAAAAAGAGAATAAAGGAGGGAACGGGGAGGTGCACCCCTGCCAAAGACCCTTCACCCCCCTCATCCCACCCCTCCCCTCCCCTTGTGTGTGTGGGGAAGGTGGGGGTGGGATGAGGGGGGTGAAGGGTCAAGGGTGGGGGTGCACGGAGGGTGGGGGATGATGGGTGTGGTCTGTGTGGGCGGGGTCTGTGTGGGCGGGGTCTGTGTGGGCGGGGTCTGTGTGGGCGGGGTCTGTGTGGGCGGGGTCTGTGTGGGCGGGGTCGGTGTGGGCGTGGCTTATGATTTTTTATTTATTTAATTTTTTTTTATTATTACCACTAATTAAATTAGCTAATCTGGGTGGGGTGAATAGAAATGTTGTTTAATGAATTATTAGCTTTGTTTTTTGTAATTCTTGCGAGTAAAATGAACCCAAGATTTCCTCTCCATTTAAATCATATAATTTGTAGGTCCAAGGGACTGTATCCATTACATCAATGATTTTAAATAATTCACGAGTCCATTTTTGTGTATAACCTTTCTCAAAATGGCTTTTCCATTTGTATATCCTTACCATATCACCAACTTTGAACTTGGGCTTTCTCAAATTAATCTCCTTTTCATATTCTAATTTTGTAAATGTTTCTGATGGTTTTGATTGTGTTGATGAATGAACTGTATTATTGTAATTATCTACAATATCCTGAATTAAATACACCCATTTTTGAGAACCGAGTTGTGTGAATTTTTTATATAATTTCTCTTTTAAAGTACGATTAAAACGCTCAATAACAACTGCCTTTCCTTCATTAAAGGTGCTGTATAATTTAATACCCTTCCCCTTAAGAAATTTCATGAATATTTTGTTATAGAACTCTGTTCCCTCATCAGTCCATAACTTCTTTGGTTTCCTTTTATCCCGATCAAATATTAGCTTAAAGGCTAACATTAAAGTATCACCCCTTTTATTTTTTAAAGGGACAACCCAGGCAAATCTACTCCTCAAATCAATAACGGTTAAAGCATACCTGTATCCCCTGTCATTATTCAATTCAATTAAATCAGCGGACCATATGTGGTCAGTGTATTTAGAATAAACCTTCCTTCTTTTAAACTTTGTGATTATAGGTTTGTGTAATTCTTCAGCCAAAAGCTCCTCAGTCTTGATGGCATCATTAGAGCCTAATAGTTTTTTGAGGAATAACCAAGACCAAGTTTCAATTTAGCATTTATCAAATTTCTCACAATAAACCTATCAACTTTCTCTCTCAACGTTGGATTTTGTATCAAAGACAAATTATACAACATTTCGCTGTCGGCTTTATGTTTTTCAGTCAACGTAGTGGTTTTCCCATAAGCAATATCATGCTTCATACACACTTCGTCAACCCTATTTGTAGGTTTAGACCAAGGTTTAGGATTGTCAGCCTCATCTAATCTTTTATCCAAGTTTGTTCCTGGACCACAGAAAGAATACCCTGGAAGGTGTAATTCCCCTGGAATTCCAGTTGTTGTAAATTTACTTCCTGACAGAAACTTTTGTATGTCTCCTCCTCTTTTAGGAGAGATGAATTGGCACTTTTTAGAGCCACATACTTGACATATTCCTTTTTGATAAACTCTATTATTTTTAGCTTTAACATAAGAGATATTTTTAGATTTAGTTTTCTTTTTACATTTGAGACAATAACTCATATTTATTTATCAGAAAAATTCCGACAGAGTATCAAAACCTTTTTGGTTTTCAACATATACATTTCAATCTTTATTTTTAAAACATAAAGAATCCTAAGGAATGCCTTCACTCTCTCCTCCATTTATTTACAAATAAAAACTAACTAAAGTCAATGACACCAACATCATCAATCACATAATCTTTTCCTTCTTCTTCTTCTTCTTCTTCACCACTTTCTCGTTTAAATCTCTGAAATTGAAGACATTGACGTTCTTATTTTTGAAACCATTATCTTCGTAAGAGTTGTTAATTCTTTAATTTCCTCTTCGGTGCGTTGAGATTGATTTATTTGCTTTAATACACTCAATCTTTTATGAATCTCAGTGATTTCCATCTTTTTATATTTTTCCTCCCTCTCTCTTTGCTCCCTCTCCTCCTCCTCCATTTTCTCCCTCTCCTCCTTCTCCTTTTTCTCCCTTTTCTCCCTTTCCTCCTTCTCCCTTTTCTCCCTTTCCTCCTTCTCATTTTTCTCCCTCTCCTCCTTCTCCTCCTTTTTCTCCCTCTCCTCCTTCTCCTCCCTCTCCCTTTCCTCCTTCTCCTTTTTCTCTCTTTCCTCCTTCTCTTCTTCAACTCCTTCCTCATCCCTTGCTACCCTTGAGTTTGAACCCCAAAGAATATTATACATATACTCATCTGGATTTTGAGATATTCTTGTATCTATAATTATTTTTCTCATAATAGGATACCAATAAGATTTGTTGACGATTTCTAAAAGAGTTTTATATTTCATAACTTTGAGAAGTTCATTTTTATTTAATATTTTAAACAAGTCTCTATTTGTGGGTTTAACAATATCAGTATAAGGCCAGTTTTTTATGACAAAATTCCCATGTATATGCTCCAAATCATAAGGTATGTAATACCGAGCACCCTTTTCTTGTAGGTATCCTTGAATACAAAAATTATAATTCTCTTGTAGTCTTCTTCCTGCCATTTATGTATCAGAAATATATGTGAGATTAATATTATGACAGGTAATACCACCCCATCTTCCCACTACCAAATCGGTTTGTATTCCTCGGCTTTCTATCCTTATCTCATTACCTTCCTTCTTTGTCATGCGAACCATCGCTATACTATCATATATTTTTATTTTCTTAAAATCACGTATTTGTTGTTTACTAATTGTACTTCCACATAAATCCTTATCCTCACCAAGTGGATAATATTCTTCTTTACGAGACTGATTTAAATCATGTAGGTCTTCTATGTTTATTGAAAAAGACCAATTATACCCTAAATCAGGCATATCATACCCCCATTTATTAATTCGCATATTAACTAAATGTCCTTCTTTATAAAATTCAATTGTAAGCAGGTAGTTAAATTCAATGAGGAAAGGTGTATGGTCAGTATAACCAGGTGTTGTGGTTGTAAATTTTACTTCTTTCACAAAACGTGCTGTTTTCTTTAAAAATATATATTGTGATAAATCACTTAATCTAATTAAGTCATTCGCATCTGTAGGGTTTGGATAATTGATTAATTTATAAGTATTCTTCATATTAATATTTTTACTTACACTATATTTTTGTCGTTCAGCCTGTGCCTTTGTATAATAATTTGATAAATCAATATCCTGAGAGGATTTTCCAAAGATAGAACCATCTTTTCCAACATAGGTCATTTATATTAGATAAAAAATGATATCATAAAAATTTTCATTATTGTTGAGTTGAAATAATACATATAAACATAATTGGCCACAACATTTAGAATTAATTTCTTGAACTTGGAATGTTTGATAAACACCATTCTGTAAGAATTGTATTACTTCAACAGGTGGTGGCATACCATAACTATCAAAATAATATTTATCCTGACTATTATGAATACAAACCCAATGAGAACCATTCTGTGTGTCTAAATTCATAATAATATTCTTTGTATTCTTATTTATATGTATTAATTCATCTCTCATACAAATAACCACATTATCAATTTTTAGTGTTTTACAATACTTAGCTAGTTCTATATTTGACGTTGTATTCTTTCCAAATTGTTTAAACCATTTATCCATTTATTTATGAGAAAGATACAATCCATTACCCCGTTTAGTTAGTTTAACACCCGCTTGAGCGATAGAGGAAAGCATATCTCCAACCAACAATCTAGCTTTATCAGGTAGACTTTCAAGTTTTTGAGCAAAATCTACAATTACACCACTTCCACTAATTTGTTTCTCCAACTCCTTGTTATGTCTTTCCAATTCTTTTTGAGCTTTTAGTTGTGCCTTCCTTTCGTTAGCAGTTTTTACCGCTGCTGAAATACCACCAGTCAATGCTCCCGCCGCACTTAAACCAGCAAATAAAGGAATTAGAAACGGGAGAAATCCTCCTCTTGACTCGTCTATTGAATATTTCTTTAACATAGGTTTCGTCATTTTAATTTTAAGTGATCCAACATCATTTAGTGTTTTTACTTGTGTGTGTGTGAGTAAAACATCAATTCTTACAGCTCCTTTTCTTTGAATTGTATTAACATTAATAATACAAGGCTTTTGATTTTGAATACAAGATGTTAATTTATTAAGATTGATTTGATTAACATATACCCCTACCATTTATTTATGAGAAAAAACCTATGTGATATTAATCATAACACCATTATCTGTATTAATCTGTAATTCTGTTTCCTCCAAAAGCAAACAATAAGCATCAACTTCTTCATTCTCCCCTCTTTCAATGTATAGAGAAGTATCCACTCGATTAGACTTTATAGTTTCCTTTTGAGAACTCAGGTCAATTGCGTAGATTGTATATAAACCTTTAAATGCAACCATATCCAAAATAGGATCATTATTACCATTACTTTCACACACCTTTTGGTAGGACTTGTAGGCTTCCGCATAATCATTTTTTTCCCAATCAATTTCCAATCTATCTCGCGGATAAAATGTGCCATCAAGAGAAACCCGAAGTTGTTTCACCTTAGCATTATCACTCAGCGCATTATTCTTATTAGTACCGTCCTCTCCATCTGGTTTTTTAAAAATGAGCCAGAGGTATCGTGGCTTTCCTTGAAGAACACCCAAATTCCAAGTGTAGGTAGTGTGTTCCAGTTTAACGTGTTGACATCTTCTTTTAAGGTATGATACATTTAGCGGTTTCTTTGAGTTAAGTCTTCTATTTAACATCTCTTCCGTTTTAAGATTAGGAGTATATTCACTGATATACCAACACAAATCATTAATAACAAATTTATTATTTTCTCCAAAAGCATTTTCAACCCCAAAAAGCAATCTATTTACATTATCATTCCTTTGTAGTTGAAATCTAATTTTAAGCCCATACAAAACTTTATCATAATCACAAAATCCAAATATACCTTTCAGAGGTACTGCTACGGTAAAACTATTCTCAGCTTTTGCGTCATCATTATACATTGACTTCCTTTGACTATAACCAGGGTCTGCGTTTGTACCCGTTGACATATCAGGAATAAAACCTTCAACAGCTCCCTTACCCATTCTATCACTAAACGAATATAGTGTAAATTTCATCATTTCAGATGTAGCAGAGACATAATCAACCGCTTCAACCTCTTGTGTTCCAATATACAGGCGGACACTGTCAAACATTTTCCAGAAGAAATCATTTACGAGTGTAGCATTAGTATTATTCGCAGCCTTAGTGAATTTAAATTTACACAGCAAGAAACTATCAGCTAGATTCAAGTAAGTTTGTTGATTATTTATTTCAAAACTTTTTGTTCCGTTTGAATTCCAGTCTGTTCCTGTAATAGCATTTACCTTAAAATAGTCTTCCTTTTTAGTAGAGTTTGAAATGATAATCGTATCATCCAAATCATAGATACTATCAATCGCTTCCATACTTGTATTTATATAGTATTAAAATCGTTGAAACCCTGACCCAAGTATTTTAATGATTTTTTGTCGTTCTTGTGAAGATAGTTGAGTTTTACCTTTTTTAATTTCTTTGATTGCTTGTAATTTATGAGACTCCTTTTGAGCATCTTTTATACTCTTTATAGCACCCGCAACGGAGCCCACGGCAGAAGCAGTTGAACCAATTAGGTCTTTATGTTTAAGGATGGTTGAACCAATACCCATTAGAGTATCAATTATCCCATCTCCTTTATTTCTAAATTGATGTCCCACACCCCGTTGTCGCTTTGGTTTATAGTATCCTCTCCCAAGAAACATACCTTCACCCTTATAGTATGGTGAAAGGAACATCCCATCCCCTGTAATTATTTTATATTTTCCCAACTCGTGTTTTCTCACAATAACCATTATTTATTTATTGAAAAACTTCACGTAGGTGAATTCTGATGGATATAATTTCATCATTAAAGGATATCATACGATTATCTTGGTCGGTTATCCTAAAATTTACTCTGTATATGGTTTTTCCTGACACAGGTAAATAGACAAGATTTTTTGGTTCCATATTAAATTTATAACCAATCGGGGTTGAGTATGCACTGAATGAAAATATTGTATTTGTTCTTATTCCATCGTTATAAGCACCGTCAATCAAATCACAATGAATTAATACTGAATTTATACCGGAGGATATTTGGATAACATTATCACTGTAAAACGTCCCGTTATTTTCAATCTTTTTTGAAGAGAAACCCAATAGCTCTCTAAACGAATTTTCAATCGTGAAATCAACTTTATAATTATTTTTAAGTTTAATAGTTGATTTTGAAGTGTGTTTTTGAATATCTATTACAATATTTTTTGGTTCATCACCTTTTTCTTTCATAAGGCGAGAGACTTCTGAAGATATTTGAGAAATCTCGTAAGCTCCAGGTGAAACGGTTATAGTTTTATATCCACTTCCTGGATTATAACTAAACTTGTTGTTTTTCTCTGTGATATTAAAAAGGGTATTGTAAGTTTCCATTGACAACAAAGATGCCTCATATGAGGTAAGGGGGTCAAGTTGTAGTGGGTAAGGGAATGAAGCTGTGTAATCGCTCGTTGTGAAATTAAAACTAAGAATTGTGCTTCTCATCTTATTTAATATCTAATAAAATATCTTTGTATTGACATTTATTAATTATTTTCATGTTCATCAACTGATCTAAAATGGCTGAGGATTCATTAAAACAATTGTTGTTTCCAGCCTTCTTACTACCTAACAACAATAATAGCCTATTAACTAATTGTGATGGGTCATTTGGAAGAAAACTAACACCTGAACCAAGTTTACTTAAAGCATCAATAATATGTTTCTCCTTCTCATTCTTCTTACTTTTACCAGCAACAGAAACTCCATAATCAAGTGCATTTAACAACTCAATATATACCCTATCTTCCTCTCTTTCCATATCAAGTGGTTCCTCAAAATATTTTGAACCGCTGAATCCGGGGTTTGTTAGAAGAAACATTAATCTTGGAGTTAATTTAACATTTGGTTGAGTAGAACTCAAGAACATCAATTCATCATTAAATATCAATACCTTTTCTTCCACAAGATGAAACACTGCTGGTTCTTCTGTTGGAATGAGACCTGCTCTGGTTTTTGAACCCGCCGAATATTCATTGTTTTGAAGAGCTTCCACAACATAATTAGGGGGTTGATTTACCTGCTCAAGTTTCCGAAATAATCCCTCGTCATCATATTCTAATTCACCAAGTTCTTGTTTTGTTATCTGACTAAAATCTTTGAGCATTTGAAGTTTTTTCGGAGTAAATTCTACCGTGGGAACTGTAGGTGAGTGTTGAGCTTTCAAAAGTGGTTTAAAGAATTTCTCTTGTTTTCTTTCAAAGGCTTCTTCACCAGTTAGTTTCTGTCTCCGTTTCTTCTTTATCTCTTCCTGTTGTTTAACAACTTTTGAAACTAATTGTTGATGTTCCTTAAACTTTCTTTCTCTTTCTTCGGTATTCATTTTCTGTATTTATTTATTGAAAAATATCATTTAGTATCTCATCTTGTTTCACAACAATATATTTATATTTTCCAATCGTGTGTTTCATATAATTTTCAAATTCTTTTTTACTACATAACGTAGAGCAATTATCTCTCCAAAAATTATTTACATCTATTGAATTTAACTTAAATAAAATAAAAGTATTGGCATTGTTTCTTATTGAGCGTCGAGGGAGTTGAAAATATGATTGACTAAGATATATACAATTACAAGAAGAATGTCTCCCTCTTGTATAGTAGCTATCCATTACTGTTTGGTTTCTCTCATTAACACAATCATCAAAGATGACGAGGTTCTTTTTTGATTTATCTAAATCTTGAGGTGAAGGTATATCATCCGTATTATCACTGAGAATACAAGTTATGGGTTTCGATTTTGATTTCTGTGTATCACAAAATAATTGTATTATATCTTCAATATTATAATCATTCAGTTTGTTTTGAAGTTTAAATAAACCGATAATGTCTTCCTTTTTAAGACCTGCATTAAAACCCTGTGAGAGTAGTTGATACTCGGGTTGAAAACTTGACTTTGTAAAAATTATTAAATTATCATAATCTAAAAAATTAGAACCAAGGAGCATCTTTAAAAGTAAACAGGTTTTTCCACATCCGCTTGAACCAACTATTAGACATCTCAATGAATTTGGAATGTTTTTATGGTTATTAAATTTTATCTTATTTTCCCAAACGGGTAAAAAATCATTCATTTATATATTTGGAAAACAAGTCATCCAACTTTTTTTGAGCTATTTTAGAAACTCTATATTTTATCCTGAGTTCGGGTTTAATTTCAAAATAATTCATTATTTTATTTATGTAGTATCTTGTATTAACATTTCCATTAAAATTATTTTGAATAATAAATATCATTAAACCCTTATACATTTCCTCAATACAAGGAGTCTCTTTCCTTGTAAGAAATGGTGTATTATCACCATAATGCTTAACATTCATCTCTCTTATTAATCTTGTAAAGTAATTCATTTTTGGTTCTAATTTAAAAGAGTTATATGTTTTTTTATATTTCTTATTATCATTAATTAGAATATAATCACAGAATAAACATTGTTTATATGAATCCTCATCATTAAGCCCCACTCTATCACAAGCCGGACAATTCTCTAATTTATCATATGGAGAGTCTGGAAATTCTAAATATCCTTCAGAACTTATCATATTTATGTGGTAAATTTTTACTTAAACTAAACGCAAGTTTATTCATTAATAAATACAATGTTTCAAAGCACAAAAGACAAATTTCAATCAATCTCTACTTCGGTGGAAGATATAGAAAAATATGTCAAAGATGTTAAATTGAACAAAGATAAATATGGAAATTTTTGGGTAAAACCAGTTATGGAAAATAACATGAGCCCCTCTATTTCATTTAAAGGAAGAGCTCTAACTATACCTGGAAAGACATCCATTAAAGTAAATCTAACAAAAGTTTCTCCTCTACTCCTGGCAATTTATTCAAAGCTTGAAAAAGTGATTGACCACGATACTTTGAAAAAGAATGATAAGACCATTAATAATTCTAGAGGAGACATTTGTATTTTCTTTAATAATCCAAAGGGTGTAGATCTAAGTAAAATGAATGATGTTAATATTTCTGGTGAAATGTCATTTCGTTCTATGATAGTTAGAGATTATTTAAAGATAACTTTTGATATAAAAATTGTAGAGATTGAATCTGTTAATGAAAGAAAGTATATAGATATTGATGGGAATATTTTTCTTGCTAATTAAATATGAGTCAATACAGCAGTGAAGATTTTACTATTTCATTGAACTTGGACGATGGTGATGATAGTATTTCATTGAACACAGATGATAGTTATGATACTAATAGTTTGTGCTCAAATGATAGTTATGAGAGTAGCTTTATTGATGACTCTGAGTATGATTCTGAGTATTCATGTGATAGTTATGAATTAGATGATTCTGAGTGAAAAAGTGTTTTAGTTTAAACACAGCGATATATATAAAACGGAGCTGTAAAGCCCAAAAGTGTTTTCTTTTAAGCACAGTGATATATATAAAACACCACGTTTTCTCACGCTATAAATATGGTTTATTGTGATACTTGCGAGAAGGAAGTAAAATATTATAAACAACATATTCTCACCGCAAAACATACATACAACATTTTTAACAAACTTTCCCCTCTTCCACCTGAAACAAAACACTGTTCTACATGTAATAAAAATATCCTCAAGAAAGGCTTCAAAATACATCTTAAAACAAATCTACATTTATCAAATTTTATCACAACTAAAAACTCTGATGGAGCATTCAAAGGACATATTAAAATAAGAGTCTTTAACTTCAAACCTCCTGAACCAGAGTCTATAGTTGATGCTGTAGAAATAGTTAAACCTGCTGTTCAAACGTTGATTGAAAAAACACTAAAGGAAATGAAACCACTTAAATTTTATATGGGAGTAAAATTAGAAATGACAAAGGATGAAGGAGTTATAGATGCACCATACATGAGAACTGAGCCACACTTTATATCTTCATATCAAGATTTTAAAACATCAGGAGTCTATGATGAACTTATTAAA
Source organism: Myxine glutinosa (assembly GCF_964187855.1). Classification (NCBI taxonomy): domain Eukaryota; kingdom Metazoa; phylum Chordata; class Myxini; order Myxiniformes; family Myxinidae; genus Myxine; species Myxine glutinosa. Next base: position 143,157 of record NW_027616894.1, on the reverse strand, counting down.
CAAGAGCAAGATGTGGATAATTCAATCGTAGGAAGTGGATTCAATATAGGAAAAATTATTTACATAGACATTCATATTCTTAAATCAGATCCTCTAAAAGCTTCTTCTTACATTGATTTACCCAGTGTTATCAAAAATAGAAAAGCAGTTATCAATATCAAAAATAAAGACAATAAATGTTTTCTCTGGTCTATTTTAGCACACTTACATCCTCCACATTTTCATGATGAAAGAGTATCTCATTATAAAAAATATGAGAATACATTAAATACGAAAGATCTAAAGTTTCCGATGACTTTAAATGATATTCCTAAATTTGAAAAGATGAATAATTTATCAGTTAATGTTTATGGTCTAACAGAAACAAACAACATTCAGGTTTTAAAGCTTTCTGACAATTGTAAACAAACTCATATTAATCTTCTATATTTTAATTCAGACGAAAATTCACATTATACATACATCAAAGATATTGCTAAATTAATAAAACCACAAGTCTGTAAGAGAACAAATAAAATATATATTTGTTTGCGTTGTCTTAACTTCTTCAATTCACAAGAAAGATTAGATAAACATTCAAATTATTGTGGCGAACATAAATCAACGGTAATCAATATGCCTAAAGAAGGCTCAAAGATCACATTCAAAGATGAAAATAAAAAGATCAAACATCCATTTGTTATATATGCTGATTTTGAAAGTATTTTAGAAAAAATTGATACTGCTTCTCAAGATCCAAAAGAATCATACACAAATAAATATCAAAAACATACTCCTTGTGGTTTTTGTTATTATATCAAATCATCCGTTGGTGATAAATATAACAAGTTAGAGATGTATAGAGGCTCAAATACCCCAGAGGAGTTTGTGAAACGACTAGAAAAAGACTGTGTTCGATTAACCAAGATAATGAGAGAAACCAATAAACCAATGTCCTTAACAAGTAAAGAAAAAAGGGAATTTATAAAAAACAATGTCTGTCATATTTGTGAGGAGAAAATTGGTAAAGGTCTAAAGGTTAGAGACCATTGTCATCTCACTGGTAAATATAGAGGTCCGGCTCATCAAAGTTGTAATATTAATTATCAACTCCCCTCTTTCATTCCTGTCTTTCTTCATAACAACGCTCATTATGATACACATCTATTTATCAAGGAACTCTCAAAGACTTCTGGAAGTATCTCAGCAATTCCAAACACGGATCAGAAATACATTTCATTCACAAAAACAATTCACACATCTCCTATTACTCATATCAGATTTCTTGATACATTTAAATTCATGGCAAGTCCATTGGTTAACTTGGTTCAAAATCTAAAAGAGTTTCCATGTCTTTCAGAGTATTTTTTAGATAAAGATTTTCTAACACAAAAGGGAATTTACCCCTATGACTATATGGACTCATTTGAGAGATTCAATGAAACACAACTTCCTTCAAAAGAAAATTTCTATAACAAATTAAATAATAGTCATATATCTGATAAAGATTATGTACACGCACAAAATGTTTGGGAAAAATATAACATCAAGAATCTTGGCGAGTATCACGATTTGTATCTCAAAACTGATGTGCTTTTATTGGCCGATGTATTTGAAGCCTTTAGATCTGTTTGTCGCACTGGATATGGATTGGATCCTGCTCACTACTACACAGCACCTGGATTGGCCTGGAGTGCGATGTTGAAAATGACAAAACAAGATTTGGATTTGATAACCGATGTTGATATGCTTTTGATGATTGAAAAGGCAAAAAGAGGTGGAATTTCACAAGTCTGCTCGAGTAGATACGCAAAAGCAAATAACAAATATCTTCCAAATTATGATCCAACGAAAGAGAGTTCTTACTTGATGTACTATGACGCGAACAACCTGTATGGCTGGGCAATGTCTCAGGCTCTTCCTTATGGAAAACTTAGATGGGTAAAGGAAAAAGACTACAAAAACGTTTTACAAGATGTATGTATCTCTACACAAAAAGAATTGGATGAAGAAAAAGTTGGTTATTATTTTGAAATTGATTTAAAATATCCAGAGGAACTCCATAACCTACACAAAGATCTCCCATTTGCTTGTGAGAAAGCAAGTCCAAAGAAAGAATGGTTGAGTGATTATCAACGATCGTTTGATATAGGTGAATCAACAGAAAAATTACTTACTACATTATATAACAAGAAAAATTATGTTCTACACCAAAGAAATTTGCGACAATATTTATCAAAAGGTCTAAGAGTAGAGAAGATCCATAGGGTTCTAAAGTTCAATCAAAGTCATTGGTTAAAGGGGTACATTGATTTTAATACACAAAGAAGAACAGAGTCAAAAACAGATTTTGAGAAAGACTTTTATAAATTGATGAATAATGCGGTCTTTGGTAAGACTATGGAGAATGTGAGGAAAAGACAAAATATCAGACTATCAACATCTTGGGAACAAGCATCAAAATTAATTAATAGACCGAGTTTTACTCGAGCTGAGGTCTTTACTGAGAACTTTTGTGCGATCCATTTGATTAAAGAGAGTATTGAAATGAACAAACCTATTTATATTGGAACAACAATTCTTGATTTATCAAAGTCATTAATGTATGATTACTTTTATAATAACTTGAGGAAGAAATATCAAAATGATGTTAATCTACTTTATATGGATACAGATAGTTTTATTTTGAAAATTAATACCAACGATGTTTATTCAGACATGAAAAGAGACATTAATATCTATGACACGAGTAATTACAGTCCAGAGAGTGAGTTGTTCTCTTCTAAAAATAAAAAGGTGATTGGAAAGTTCAAGGATGAATTAGGAGGAAATGTTATGAGTGAATTTGTGGGATTGAGGTCAAAGGCTTATGCTTATAAATACATTGTGAATAACGTTGAAAAGACTGATAAGAAGTTAAAAGGTGTAAAGAAAAATGTTATTAAAGAAACAATAAACTTTAAGGATTATTATAACTGTTTAACAACAAAGAAAGAAGAGTTTAGAAAGATTAATGGAATAAGAAGTTATAAACATCAATTATATTCAGAAGAGATAAATAAGAAAGCATTGGGGGCTTTTGATGATAAGAGGTTTATTTTAGAAAATGGAATTGATAGTCTCCCTTATGGTTATATAAGTATATAAGTGATAAGATATATATATAAGTGATAAGATATATATAAGTGATAAGATATACATAAGTGATAAGTTAAAAAGGGGGGGGGGTTGGGGATTTTAACGGGCTACCGCCGCCTTTTTTACTATTATATAAATGATAGAACCAAGTATCAACCAGACTAAAGAGTGGAGGTGTAATCAACCTTGGTATATAAATGGAAAACATAATGAATGTGAAAAATATCAAATAGGTATAATTGAAAAGGCAACTGGTAAAAAAGTTCACAAAACAAATAAGAGAATTAATTTAAATACCGGTGAATTGGGTAAAAAAGATGGAAATATTTTTGAGTGGACGGAAAACTTTGATGGTTGTCAGGAAAATATATACTTTAATTTAAAAATGGTATGTGGCACTGGAGGCGCTCAAGCAAGAACATTGAGGGAGGTTTACCATTTTATCTTAGCTCAGTTAAAATATCTTAATAAAGAACCAAACTCAAACATATTTTTTGTTAATATATTAGATGGTGAAGAGAGTTGTAGGAGAATTAAATTATTTCCCACGCATAAACAAATATTTGTAGGGTCGTTGTTTGAGTGGGTTATATTCACCAGATGATATTAAGAGTAAAAGGTTAAAAGGTCCATAAGGTCAGAAGGATCACAGGTGTTTAAGTGGTCTAATGAATAAGGATAACATGTCAAAAGGTATGAAGGTTCGTAAAGAACAGGGTGAGAGAAATAGAGGTCTTTAGGGTCAATATGGAAGTGAATGGGTCAAAGATTAATCTGCCAGATGATATGTAGAAGAAGGATGATAGGTCTATAAGAGAAAACAAATATTTGTAGTGTTTGAGTGGTCTAATGAACAACATTAAGGATAGGTACTACAGACAAAAGGTTCATAAAGATGAGGGTGGGAGAAATAGAGGTGTTTATGATTTTTGAAAAAGACAAGGGGGTAAATGACATTAGATAGGGATTTCCCATGTTAAACGGAGGTGTCCCAGAAGCAACATTATTACACTACTAACACAAGTGCGAAAAGTGTTTTTTCCACACTAATAGAAGTGCAAAAGTGGTTTCCTGCACCAACACAAGTGCGAAAAGTGGTTTTTCAACACTAACACAAGTGCGAAAAGTGGTTTTTCAACACTAACACAACTGCGAAAAGTGGTTTTTCAACACTAACACAAGTGCGAAAAGTGGTTTTTCCACACTAATACACATGCAAAAGTGGTTTCCTGCACCAACACAAGTGCGAAAAGTGGTTTTTCAACACTAACACAAGTGCGAAAAGTGGTTTTTCAACACTATCACAAGTGCAAAAAGTGTTTTTTCCACACTAATACAAGTGCAAAAGTGGTTTCCTGCACCAACACAAGTGCGAAAAGGGGTTTTTCAACACTAACACAAGTGGGAAAAGTGGTTTTTCAACACTAACACAAGTGCGAAAAGTGGTTTTTCAACATTAACACAAGTGCGAAAAGTGGTTTTCCCACACTAATATAAGTGCAAAAGTGGTTTCCTGCACCAACACAAGTGCGAAAAGTGGTTTTTCAACACTAACACAAGTGCGAAAAGTGGTTTTTCAACACTATCACAAGTGCAAAAAGTGTTTTTTCCACACTAATACAAGTGCAAAAGTGGTTTCCTGCACCAACACAAGTGCGAAAAGTGGTTTTTCAACACCTAACACAAGTGCGAAAAGTGGTTTTTCAACGCTATCACAAGTGCGAAAAGTCGAGTTTTCAACACTAACACAAGTGCGAAAAGTGGTTTTTCAACACTATCACAAGTGCAAAAAGTGTTTTTTCCCCACTAATACAAGTGCAAAAGTGGTTTCCTGCACCAACACAAGTGTGGAAAGTGGTTTTTCAACACTAACACAAGTGCGAAAAGTAGTTTTTCAACACTATCACAAGTGCAAAAAGTGTTTTTTCCACACTAATACAAGTGCAAAAGTGGTTTCCTGCACCAACACAAGTACGAAAAGTGGTTTTTCAACTCTAACACAAGTGCGAAAAGTGGTTTTTCAACACTAACACAAGTGCGAAAAGTGGTTTTTCAACACTAACACAAGTGCGAAAAGTGGTTTTTCCACACTAATACAAGTGCAAAAGTGGTTTCCTGCACCAACACAAGTGCGAAAAGTGGTTTTTCAACACTAACACAAGTGCGAAAAGTGGTTTTTCAACACTATCACAAGTGCAAAAAGTGTTTTTTCTACACTAATACAAGTGCAAAAGTGGTTTCCTGCACCAACACAAGTGCGAAAAGTGGTTTTTCAACACGAACACAAGTGCGAAAAGTGGTTTTTCAACACTAACACAAGTGCGAAAAGTGGTTTTTCCACACTAATACATGTGCAAAAGTGGTTTCCTGCACCAACACAAGTGTGGAAAGTGGTTTTTCAACACTAACACAAGTGCGAAAAGTGGTTTTTCAACACTATCACAAGTGCAAAAAGTGTTTTTTCCACACTAATACAAGTGCAAAAGTGGTTTCCTGCACCAACACAAGTGCGAAAAGTGGTTTTTCAACACTAACACAAGTGGGAAAAGTGGTTTTTCAACACTAACACAAGTGCGAAAAGCGGTTTTTCAACACTAACACAAGTGCAAAAAGTGGTTTTTCAACACTAACACAAGCGGGAAAAGTGGTTTTTCAACACTATCGCAAGTGCAAAAAGTGTTTTTTCCACACTAATACAAGTGCAAAAGTGGTTTCCTGCACCAACACAAGTGCGAAAAGTGGTTTTTCAACACTAACACAAGTGCGAAAAGTGGTTTTTCACCAATATCACAAGTGCAAAAAGTGTTTTTTCCACACTAATACAAGTGCAAAAGTGGTTTCCTGCACCAACACAAGTGCGAAAAGTGGTTTTTCAACACTAACACAAGTGGGAAAAGTGGTTTTTCAACACTAACACAAGTGCGAAAAGTGGTTTTTCAACACTAACACAAGTGCGAAAAGTGTTTTTTCCACACTAATACAAGTGCAAAAGTGGTTTCCTGCACCAACACAAGTGCGAAAAGTGGTTTTTCAACACTAACACAAGTGCGGAAAGTGGTTTTTCAACACTATCGCAAGTGCAAAAAGTGTTTTTTCCACACTAATACAAGTGCAAAAGTGGTTACCTGCACCAACACAAGTGCGAAAAGTGGTTTTTCAACACTAACACAAGTGCGAAAAGTGGTTTTTCAACACTAACACAAGTGCGAAAAGTGGTTTTTCAACACTAACACAAGTGCGAAAAAGTGGTTTTTCCACACTAATACAAGTGCAAAAGTGGTTTCCTGCACCAACACAAGTGCGAAAAGTGGTTTTTCAACACTAACACAAGTGCGAAAAGTGGTTTTTCAACACTATCACAAGTGCAAAAAGTGTTCTTTCCACACTAATACAAGTGCAAAAGTGGTTTCCTGCACCAACACAAGTGCGAAAAGTGGTTTTTCAACACTTACACAAGTGCGAAAAGTGGTTTTTCAACACTAACACAAGTGCGAAAAGTGTTTTTTCCACACTAATAGAAGTGCAAAAGTGGTTTCCTGCACCAACACAAGTGCGAAAAGTGGTTTTTCAACACTAACACAAGTGGGAAATGTGGTTTTTCAACACTAACACAAGTGCGAAAAGTGGTTTTTCAACACTAACACAAGTGCGAAAAGTGTTTTTTCCACACTAATACAAGTGCAAAAGTGGTTTCCTGCACCAACACAAGTGCGAAAAGTGGTTTTTCAACACTAACACAAGTGGGAAAAGTGGTTTTTCAACACTAACACAAGTGCGAAAAGTGGTTTTTCAACACTAATACAAGTGCGAAAAGTGTTTTCTCCACACTAATACAAGTGCAAAAGTGGTTTCCTGCACCAACACAAGTGCGAAAAGTGGTTTTTCAACACTAACACAAGTGCGAAAAGTGGTTTTTCAACACTATCACAAGTGCAAAAAGTGTTTTTTCCTCACTAATACAAGTGCAAAAGTGGTTTCCTGCACCAACACAAGTGCAAAAAGTGGTTTTTCAACACTAACACAAGTGCGAAAAGTGGTTTTTCAACACTATCACAAGTGCAAAAAGTGTTTTTTCCACACTAATACAAGTGCAAAAGTGGTTTCCTGCAACAACACAAGTGCGAAAAGTGGTTTGTCAACACTAACACAAGTGCGAAAAGTGGTTTTTCAACACTAACACAAGTGCAAAAAGTGGTTTTTCAACACTAACACAAGTGCGAAAAGTGTTTTTTCCACACTAATACAAGTGCAAAAGTGGTTTCCTGCACCAACACAAGTGCGAAAAGTGGGTTTTCAACACTAACACAAGTGCGAAAAGTGGTTTTTCAACACTATCACTAGTGCAAAATGTGTTTTTTCCACACTAATACAAGTGCAAAAGTGGTTTTTCAACACTATCACAAGTGCGAAAAGTGTTTTCTCCACACTAATACAAGTGCAAAAGTGGTTTCCTGCACCAACACAAGTGCGAAAAGTGGTTTTTCAACACTAACACAAGTGCGAAAAGTGGTTTTTCAACACTATCACTAGTGCAAAACGTGTTTTTTCCACACTAATACAAGTGCGAAAAGTGGTTTTTCAACACTATCACAAGTGCGAAAAGTGGTTTTTCAACACTAATACAAGTGCAAACACAAACACAACACAAAACTAACACAACACACCAACACAAAACTAACACAAGTGCGAAAAAGTGGTTTTTCCACACTAATACAAGTGCAAAAGTGGTTTCCTGCACCAACACAAGTGCGAAAAGTGGTTTTTCAACACTAACACAAGTGCGAAAAGTGATTTTTCAACACTATCACTAGTGCAAAACGTGTTTTTTCCACACTAATACAAGTGCGAAAAGTGGTTTTTCAACACTAACACAAGTGCGAAAAGTGGTTTTTCAACACTAATACAAGTGCAAACACAAACACAACACAAAACTAACACAACACACCAACACAAAACTAACACAAGTGCGAAAAAGTGGTTTTTCCACACTAATACAAGTGCAAAAGTGGTTTCCTGCACCAACACAAGTGCGAAAAGTGGTTTTTCAACACTAACACAAGTGCGAAAAGTGATTTTTCAACACTATCACAAGTGCAAAAAGTGTTTTTTCCACACTAATACAAGTGCAAAAGTGGTTTCCTGCACCAACACAAGTGCGAAAAGTGGTTTTTCAACACTTACACAAGTGCGAAAAGTGGTTTTTCAACACTAACACAAGTGCGAAAAGTGTTTTTTCCACACTAATAGAAGTGCAAAAGTGGTTTCCTGCACCAACACAAGTACGAAAAGTGGTTTTTCAACACTAACACAAGTGGGAAAAGTGGTTTTTCAACACTAACACAAGTGCGAAAAGTGGTTTTTCAACATTAACACAAGTGCGAAAAGTGGTTTTTCCACACTAATATAAGTGCAAAAGTGGTTTCCTGCACCAACACAAGTGCGAAAAGTGGTTTTTCAACACTAACACAAGTGCGAAAAGTGGTTTTTCAACACTAACACAAGTGCGAAAAGTGGTTTTTCAACACTAACACAAGTACAAAAGTGGTTACCTGCACCAACACTAGTGCGAAAAGTGGTTTTTCAACACGAACACAAGTGTGAAAAGTGGTTTTTCAACACTAATACAAGTGCGAAAAGTGGTTTTTCCACACTAATACAAGTGCAAAAGTGGTTTCCTGCACCAACACAAGTGCGAAAAGTTGTTTTTCAACACTAACACAAGTGCGAAAAGTGGTTTTTCAACACTAACACAAGTGCGAAAAGTGGTTTTTCAAAACTAACACAAGTGCAAAAAGTGGTTTTTCCACTCTAATACAAGTGCAAAAGTGGTTTCCTGCACCAACACAAGTGCGAAAAGTGGTTTTTCAACACTAACACAAGTGCGAAAAGTGTTTTTTCCACACTAATACAAGTGCAAAAGTGGTTTCCTGCACCAACACAAGTGCGAAAAGTGGTTTTTCAACACTAACACAAGTGGGAAAAGTGGTTTTTCAACACTAACACAAGTGCGAAAAGTGGTTTTTCAACACTAACACAAGTGCGAAGTGTTTTTTCCACACTAATACAAGTGCAAAAGTGGTTTCCTGCACCAACACAAGTGCAAAAAGTGGTTTTTCAACACTAACACAAGTGCGAAAAGTGGTTTTTCAACAATATAGCAAGTGCAAAAAGTGTTTTTTCCACACTAATACAAGTGCAAAAGTGGTTTCCTGCACCAACACAAGTGCGAAAAGTGGTTTTTCAACACTAACACAAGTGCGAAAAGTGGTTTTTCAACACTAACACAGGCACAAAAAGTGGTTTTTCAACACTATCACAAGTGCAAAAAGTGTTTTTTCCACACTAATACAAGTGCAAAAGTGGTTTCCTGCACCAACACAAGTGTGAAAAGTGGTTTTTCAACACTAACACAAGTGCGAAAAGTGGTTTTTCAACACTAACACAAGTGCGAAAAGTGGTTTTTCCACACTAATACAAGTGCAAAAGTGGTTTCCTGCACCAACACAAGTGTGTAAAGTGGTTTTTCAACACTAACACAAGTGCGAAAAGTGGTTTTTCAACACTATCACAAGTGCAAAAAGTGTTTTTTCTACACTAATACAAGTGCAAAAGTGGTTTCCTGCACCAACACAAGTGCGAAAAGTGGTTTTTCAACACTAACACAAGTGCGAAAAGTGGTTTTTCAACACTAACACAAGTGCGAAAAGTGGTTTTTCCACACTAATACATGTGCAAAAGTGGTTTCCTGCACCAACACAAGTGTGGAAAGTGGTTTTTCAACACTAACACAAGTGCGAAAAGTGGTTTTTCAACACTATCACAAGTGCAAAAAGTGTTTTTTCTACACTAATACAAGTGCAAAAGTGGTTTCCTGCACCAACACAAGTGCGAAAAGTGGTTTTTCAACACTAACACAAGTGCGAAAAGTGGTTTTTCAACACTAACACAAGTGCGAAAAGTGGTTTTTCCACACTAATACATGTGCAAAAGTGGTTTCCTGCACCAACACAAGTGTGGAAAGTGGTTTTTCAACACTAACACAAGTGCGAAAAGTAGTTTTTCAACACTATCACAAGTGCAAAAAGTGTTTTTTCCACACTAATACAAGTGCAAAAGTGGTTTCCTGCACCAACACAAGTGGGAAAAGTGGTTTTTCAACACTAACACAAGTGCGAAAAGCGGTTTTTCAACACTAACACAAGTGCAAAAAGTGTTTTTTCCACACTAATACAAGTGCAAAAGTGGTTTCCTGCACCAACACAAGTGCGAAAAGTGGTTTTTCAACACTAACACAAGTGCGAAAAGTGGTTTTTCAACACTATCGCAAGTGCGAAAAGTGTTTTTTCCACACTAATACAAGTGCAAAAGTGGTTTCCTGCACCAACACAAGTGCGAAAAGTGGTTTTTCAACACTAACACAAGTGCGAAAAGTGTTTTTTCCACACTAATAGAAGTGCAAAAGTGGTTTCCTGCACCAACACAAGTGCGAAAAGTGGTTTTTCAACACTAACACAAGTGCGAAAAGTGGTTTTTCAACACTATCACAAGTGCAAAAAGTGTTTTTTCCACACTAATACAAGTGCAAAAGTGGTTTCCTGCACCAACACAAGTGCGAAAAGTGGTTTTTCAACACTAACACAAGTGGGAAAAGTGGTTTTTCAACACTAACACAAGTGCAAAAAGCGGTTTTTCAACACTAACACAAGTGCAAAAAGTGGTTTTTCAACACTAACACAAGCGGGAAAAGTGGTTTTTCAACACTATCGCAAGTGCAAAAAGTGTTTTTTCCACACTAATACAAGTGCAAAAGTGGTTTCCTGCACCAACACAAGTGCGAAAAGTGGTTTTTCAACACTAACACAAGTGCGAAAAGTGGTTTTTCACCAATATCACAAGTGCAAAAAGTGTTTTTTCCACACTAATACAAGTGCAAAAGTGGTTTCCTGCACCAACACAAGTGCGAAAAGTGGTTTTTCAACACTAACACAAGTGGGAAAAGTGGTTTTTCAACACTAACACAAGTGCGAAAAGTGGTTTTTCAACACTAACACAAGTGCGAAAAGTGTTTTTTCCACACTAATACAAGTGCAAAAGTGGTTTCCTGCACCAACACAAGTGCGAAAAGTGGTTTTTCAACACTAACACAAGTGCGGAAAGTGGTTTTTCAACACTATCGCAAGTGCAAAAAGTGTTTTTTCCACACTAATACAAGTGCAAAAGTGGTTACCTGCACCAACACAAGTGCGAAAAGTGGTTTTTCAACACTAACACAAGTGCGAAAAGTGGTTTTTCAACACTAACACAAGTGCGAAAAGTGGTTTTTCAACACTAACACAAGTGCGAAAAAGTGGTTTTTCCACACTAATACAAGTGCAAAAGTGGTTTCCTGCACCAACACAAGTGCGAAAAGTGGTTTTTCAACACTAACACAAGTGCGAAAAGTGGTTTTTCAACACTATCACAAGTGCAAAAAGTGTTCTTTCCACACTAATACAAGTGCAAAAGTGGTTTCCTGCACCAACACAAGTGCGAAAAGTGGTTTTTCAACACTTACACAAGTGCGAAAAGTGGTTTTTCAACACTAACACAAGTGCGAAAAGTGTTTTTTCCACACTAATAGAAGTGCAAAAGTGGTTTCCTGCACCAACACAAGTGCGAAATGTGGTTTTTCAACACTAACACAAGTGCGAAAAGTGGTTTTTCAACACTATCACAAGTGCAAAAAGTGTTTTTTCCACACTAATACAAGTGCAAAAGTGGTTTCCTGCACCAACACAAGTGCAAAAAGTGGTTTTTCAACACTAACACAAGTGCGAAAAGTGGTTTTTCAACACTATCACAAGTGCAAAAAGTGTTTTTTCCACACTAATACAAGTGCAAAAGTGGTTTCCTGCAACAACACAAGTGCGAAAAGTGGTTTTTCAACACTAACACAAGTGCGAAAAGTGGTTTTTCAACACTAACACAAGTGCGAAAAGTGGTTTTTCCACACTAATACATGTGCAAAAGTGGTTTCCTGCACCAACACAAGTGTGGAAAGTGGTTTTTCAACACTAACACAAGTGCGAAAAGTGGTTTTTCAACACTATCACAAGTGCAAAAAGTGTTTTTTCTACACTAATACAAGTGCAAAAGTGGTTTCCTGCACCAACACAAGTGCGAAAAGTGGTTTTTCAACACTAACACAAGTGCGAAAAGTGGTTTTTCAACACTAACACAAGTGCGAAAAGTGGTTTTTCCACACTAATACATGTGCAAAAGTGGTTTCCTGCACCAACACAAGTGTGGAAAGTGGTTTTTCAACACTAACACAAGTGCGAAAAGTAGTTTTTCAACACTATCACAAGTGCAAAAAGTGTTTTTTCCACACTAATACAAGTGCAAAAGTGGTTTCCTGCACCAACACAAGTGGGAAAAGTGGTTTTTCAACACTAACACAAGTGCGAAAAGCGGTTTTTCAACACTAACACAAGTGCAAAAAGTGTTTTTTCCACACTAATACAAGTGCAAAAGTGGTTTCCTGCACCAACACAAGTGCGAAAAGTGGTTTTTCAACACTAACACAAGTGCGAAAAGTGGTTTTTCAACACTATCGCAAGTGCGAAAAGTGTTTTTTCCACACTAATACAAGTGCAAAAGTGGTTTCCTGCACCAACACAAGTGCGAAAAGTGGTTTTTCAACACTAACACAAGTGCGAAAAGTGTTTTTTCCACACTAATAGAAGTGCAAAAGTGGTTTCCTGCACCAACACAAGTGCGAAAAGTGGTTTTTCAACACTAACACAAGTGCGAAAAGTGGTTTTTCAACACTAACACAACTGCGAAAAGTGGTTTTTCAACACTAACACAAGTGCGAAAAGTGGTTTTTCCACACTAATACACATGCAAAAGTGGTTTCCTGCACCAACACAAGTGCGAAAAGTGGTTTTTCAACACTAACACAAGTGCGAAAAGTGGTTTTTCAACACTATCACAAGTGCAAAAAGTGTTTTTTCCACACTAATACAAGTGCAAAAGTGGTTTCCTGCACCAACACAAGTGCGAAAAGGGGTTTTTCAACACTAACACAAGTGGGAAAAGTGGTTTTTCAACACTAACACAAGTGCGAAAAGTGGTTTTTCAACATTAACACAAGTGCGAAAAGTGGTTTTTCCACACTAATATAAGTGCAAAAGTGGTTTCCTGCACCAACACAAGTGCGAAAAGTGGTTTTTCAACACTAACACAAGTGCGAAAAGTGGTTTTTCAACACTATCACAAGTGCAAAAAGTGTTTTTTCCACACTAATACAAGTGCAAAAGTGGTTTCCTGCACCAACACAAGTGCGAAAAGTGGTTTTTCAACACCTAACACAAGTGCGAAAAGTGGTTTTTCAACGCTATCACAAGTGCGAAAAGTCGAGTTTTCAACACTAACACAAGTGCGAAAAGTGGTTTTTCAACACTATCACAAGTGCAAAAAGTGTTTTTTCCCCACTAATACAAGTGCAAAAGTGGTTTCCTGCACCAACACAAGTGTGGAAAGTGGTTTTTCAACACTAACACAAGTGCGAAAAGTAGTTTTTCAACACTATCACAAGTGCAAAAAGTGTTTTTTCCACACTAATACAAGTGCAAAAGTGGTTTCCTGCACCAACACAAGTGCGAAAAGTGGTTTTTCAACACTAACACAAGTGCGGAAAGTGGTTTTTCAACACTAACACAAGTGCGAAAAGTGGTTTTTCAACACTAACACAAGTGCGAAAAGTGGTTTTTCCACACTAATACAAGTGCAAAAGTGGTTTCCTGCACCAACACAAGTGCGAAAAGTGGTTTTTCAACACTAACACAAGTGCGAAAAGTGGTTTTTCAACACTATCACAAGTGCAAAAAGTGTTTTTTCTACACTAATACAAGTGCAAAAGTGGTTTCCTGCACCAACACAAGTGCGAAAAGTGGTTTTTCAACACGAACACAAGTGCGAAAAGTGGTTTTTCAACACTAACACAAGTGCGAAAAGTGGTTTTTCCACACTAATACATGTGCAAAAGTGGTTTCCTGCACCAACACAAGTGTGGAAAGTGGTTTTTCAACACTAACACAAGTGCGAAAAGTGGTTTTTCAACACTATCACAAGTGCAAAAAGTGTTTTTTCCACACTAATACAAGTGCAAAAGTGGTTTCCTGCACCAACACAAGTGCGAAAAGTGGTTTTTCAACACTAACACAAGTGGGAAAAGTGGTTTTTCAACACTAACACAAGTGCGAAAAGCGGTTTTTCAACACTAACACAAGTGCAAAAAGTGGTTTTTCAACACTAACACAAGCGGGAAAAGTGGTTTTTCAACACTATCGCAAGTGCAAAAAGTGTTTTTTCCACACTAATACAAGTGCAAAAGTGGTTTCCTGCACCAACACAAGTGCGAAAAGTGGTTTTTCAACACTAACACAAGTGCGAAAAGTGGTTTTTCACCAATATCACAAGTGCAAAAAGTGTTTTTTCCACACTAATACAAGTGCAAAAGTGGTTTCCTGCACCAACACAAGTGCGAAAAGTGGTTTTTCAACACTAACACAAGTGGGAAAAGTGGTTTTTCAACACTAACACAAGTGCGAAAAGTGGTTTTTCAACACTAACACAAGTGCGAAAAGTGTTTTTTCCACACTAATACAAGTGCAAAAGTGGTTTCCTGCACCAACACAAGTGCGAAAAGTGGTTTTTCAACACTAACACAAGTGCGGAAAGTGGTTTTTCAACACTATCGCAAGTGCAAAAAGTGTTTTTTCCACACTAATACAAGTGCAAAAGTGGTTACCTGCACCAACACAAGTGCGAAAAGTGGTTTTTCAACACTAACACAAGTGCGAAAAGTGGTTTTTCAACACTAACACAAGTGCGAAAAGTGGTTTTTCAACACTAACACAAGTGCGAAAAAGTGGTTTTTCCACACTAATACAAGTGCAAAAGTGGTTTCCTGCACCAGCACAAGTGCGAAAAGTGGTTTTTCAACACTAACACAAGTGCGAAAAGTGGTTTTTCAACACTATCACAAGTGCAAAAAGTGTTCTTTCCACACTAATACAAGTGCAAAAGTGGTTTCCTGCACCAACACAAGTGCGAAAAGTGGTTTTTCAACACTTACACAAGTGCGAAAAGTGGTTTTTCAACACTAACACAAGTGCGAAAAGTGTTTTTTCCACACTAATAGAAGTGCAAAAGTGGTTTCCTGCACCAACACAAGTGCGAAAAGTGGTTTTTCAACACTAACACAAGTGGGAAATGTGGTTTTTCAACACTAACACAAGTGCGAAAAGTGGTTTTTCAACACTAACACAAGTGCGAAAAGTGTTTTTTCCACACTAATACAAGTGCAAAAGTGGTTTCCTGCACCAACACAAGTGCGAAAAGTGGTTTTTCAACACTAACACAAGTGGGAAAAGTGGTTTTTCAACACTAACACAAGTGCGAAAAGTGGTTTTTCAACACTAATACAAGTGCGAAAAGTGTTTTCTCCACACTAATACAAGTGCAAAAGTGGTTTCCTGCACCAACACAAGTGCGAAAAGTGGGTTTTCAACACTAACACAAGTGCGAAAAGTGGTTTTTCAACACTATCACAAGTGCAAAAAGTGTTTTTTCCACACTAATACAAGTGCAAAAGTGGTTTCCTGCACCAACACAAGTGCAAAAAGTGGTTTTTCAACACTAACACAAGTGCGAAAAGTGGTTTTTCAACACTATCACAAGTGCAAAAAGTGTTTTTTCCACACTAATACAAGTGCAAAAGTGGTTTCCTGCAACAACACAAGTGCGAAAAGTGGTTTGTCAACACTAACACAAGTGCGAAAAGTGGTTTTTCAACACTAACACAAGTGCAAAAAGTGGTTTTTCAACACTAACACAAGTGCGAAAAGTGTTTTTTCCACACTAATACAAGTGCAAAAGTGGTTTCCTGCACCAACACAAGTGCGAAAAGTGGGTTTTCAACACTAACACAAGTGCGAAAAGTGGTTTTTCAACACTATCACTAGTGCAAAATGTGTTTTTTCCACACTAATACAAGTGCAAAAGTGGTTTTTCAACACTATCACAAGTGCGAAAAGTGTTTTCTCCACACTAATACAAGTGCAAAAGTGGTTTCCTGCACCAACACAAGTGCGAAAAGTGGTTTTTCAACACTAACACAAGTGCGAAAAGTGGTTTTTCAACACTATCACTAGTGCAAAACGTGTTTTTTCCACACTAATACAAGTGCGAAAAGTGGTTTTTCAACACTATCACAAGTGCGAAAAGTGGTTTTTCAACACTAATACAAGTGCAAACACAAACACAACACAAAACTAACACAACACACCAACACAAAACTAACACAAGTGCGAAAAAGTGGTTTTTCCACACTAATACAAGTGCAAAAGTGGTTTCCTGCACCAACACAAGTGCGAAAAGTGGTTTTTCAACACTAACACAAGTGCGAAAAGTGATTTTTCAACACTATCACTAGTGCAAAACGTGTTTTTTCCACACTAATACAAGTGCGAAAAGTGGTTTTTCAACACTAACACAAGTGCGAAAAGTGGTTTTTCAACACTAATACAAGTGCAAACACAAACACAACACAAAACTAACACAACACACCAACACAAAACTAACACAAGTGCGAAAAAGTGGTTTTTCCACACTAATACAAGTGCAAAAGTGGTTTCCTGCACCAACACAAGTGCGAAAAGTGGTTTTTCAACACTAACACAAGTGCGAAAAGTGATTTTTCAACACTATCACAAGTGCAAAAAGTGTTTTTTCCACACTAATACAAGTGCAAAAGTGGTTTCCTGCACCAACACAAGTGCGAAAAAGTGGTTTTTCCACACTAATACAAGTGCAAAAGTGGTTTCCTGCACCAACACAAGTGCGAAAAGTGGTTTTTCAACACTAACACAAGTGCGAAAAGTGATTTTTCAACACTATCACTAGTGCAAAACGTGTTTTTTCCACACTAATACAAGTGCGAAAAGTGGTTTTTCAACACTAACACAAGTGCGAAAAGTGGTTTTTCAACACTAATACAAGTGCAAACACAAACACAACACAAAACTAACACAACACACCAACACAAAACTAACACAAGTGCGAAAAAGTGGTTTTTCCACACTAATACAAGTGCAAAAGTGGTTTCCTGCACCAACACAAGTGCGAAAAGTGGTTTTTCAACACTAACACAAGTGCGAAAAGTGATTTTTCAACACTATCACAAGTGCAAAAAGTGTTTTTTCCACACTAATACAAGTGCAAAAGTGGTTTCCTGCACCAACACAAGTGCGAAAAGTGGTTTTTCAACACTTACACAAGTGCGAAAAGTGGTTTTTCAACACTAACACAAGTGCGAAAAGTGTTTTTTCCACACTAATAGAAGTGCAAAAGTGGTTTCCTGCACCAACACAAGTGTGGAAAGTGGTTTTTCAACACTAACACAAGTGCGAAAAGTAGTTTTTCAACACTATCACAAGTGCAAAAAGTGTTTTTTCCACACTAATACAAGTGCAAAAGTGGTTTCCTGCACCAACACAAGTGCGAAAAGTGGTTTTTCAACACTAACACAAGTGCGAAAAGTGGTTTTTCAACACTAACACAAGTGCGAAAAGTGGTTTTTCAACACTAACACAAGTGCGAAAAGTGGTTTTTCCACACTAATACAAGTGCAAAAGTGGTTTCCTGCACCAACACAAGTGCGAAAAGTGGTTTTTCAACACTAACACAAGTGCGAAAAGTGGTTTTTCAACACTATCACAAGTGCAAAAAGTGTTTTTTCTACACTAATACAAGTGCAAAAGTGGTTTCCTGCACCAACACAAGTGCGAAAAGTGGTTTTTCAACACGAACACAAGTGCGAAAAGTGGTTTTTCAACACTAACACAAGTGCGAAAAGTGTTTTTTCCACACTAATACAAGTGCAAAAGTGGTTTCCTGCACCAACACAAGTGCGAAAAGTGGTTTTTCAACACTAACACAAGTGGGAAAAGTGGTTTTTCAACACTAACACAAGTGCGAAAAGCGGTTTTTCAACACTAACACAAGTGCAAAAAGTGGTTTTTCAACACTAACACAAGCGGGAAAAGTGGTTTTTCAACACTATCGCAAGTGCAAAAAGTGTTTTTTCCACACTAATACAAGTGCAAAAGTGGTTTCCTGCACCAACACAAGTGCGAAAAGTGGTTTTTCAACACTAACACAAGTGCGAAAAGTGGTTTTTCACCAATATCACAAGTGCAAAAAGTGTTTTTTCCACACTAATACAAGTGCAAAAGTGGTTTCCTGCACCAACACAAGTGCGAAAAGTGGTTTTTCAACACTAACACAAGTGGGAAAAGTGGTTTTTCAACACTAACACAAGTGCGAAAAGTGGTTTTTCAACACTAACACAAGTGCGAAAAGTGTTTTTTCCACACTAATACAAGTGCAAAAGTGGTTTCCTGCACCAACACAAGTGCGAAAAGTGGTTTTTCAACACTAACACAAGTGCGGAAAGTGGTTTTTCAACACTATCGCAAGTGCAAAAAGTGTTTTTTCCACACTAATACAAGTGCAAAAGTGGTTACCTGCACCAACACAAGTGCGAAAAGTGGTTTTTCAACACTAACACAAGTGCGAAAAGTGGTTTTTCAACACTAACACAAGTGCGAAAAGTGGTTTTTCAACACTAACACAAGTGCGAAAAAGTGGTTTTTCCACACTAATACAAGTGCAAAAGTGGTTTCCTGCACCAACACAAGTGCGAAAAGTGGTTTTTCAACACTAACACAAGTGCGAAAAGTGGTTTTTCAACACTATCACAAGTGCAAAAAGTGTTCTTTCCACACTAATACAAGTGCAAAAGTGGTTTCCTGCACCAACACAAGTGCGAAAAGTGGTTTTTCAACACTTACACAAGTGCGAAAAGTGGTTTTTCAACACTAACACAAGTGCGAAAAGTGTTTTTTCCACACTAATAGAAGTGCAAAAGTGGTTTCCTGCACCAACACAAGTGCGAAAAGTGGTTTTTCAACACTAACACAAGTGGGAAATGTGGTTTTTCAACACTAACACAAGTGCGAAAAGTGGTTTTTCAACACTAACACAAGTGCGAAAAGTGTTTTTTCCACACTAATACAAGTGCAAAAGTGGTTTCCTGCACCAACACAAGTGCGAAAAGTGGTTTTTCAACACTAACACAAGTGGGAAAAGTGGTTTTTCAACACTAACACAAGTGCGAAAAGTGGTTTTTCAACACTAATACAAGTGCGAAAAGTGTTTTCTCCACACTAATACAAGTGCAAAAGTGGTTTCCTGCACCAACACAAGTGCGAAAAGTGGTTTTTCAACACTAACACAAGTGCGAAAAGTGGTTTTTCAACACTATCACAAGTGCAAAAAGTGTTTTTTCCACACTAATACAAGTGCAAAAGTGGTTTCCTGCACCAACACAAGTGCAAAAAGTGGTTTTTCAACACTAACACAAGTGCGAAAAGTGGTTTTTCAACACTATCACAAGTGCAAAAAGTGTTTTTTCCACACTAATACAAGTGCAAAAGTGGTTTCCTGCAACAACACAAGTGCGAAAAGTGGTTTGTCAACACTAACACAAGTGCGAAAAGTGGTTTTTCAACACTAACACAAGTGCAAAAAGTGGTTTTTCAACACTAACACAAGTGCGAAAAGTGTTTTTTCCACACTAATACAAGTGCAAAAGTGGTTTCCTGCACCAACACAAGTGCGAAAAGTGGGTTTTCAACACTAACACAAGTGCGAAAAGTGGTTTTTCAACACTATCACTAGTGCAAAATGTGTTTTTTCCACACTAATACAAGTGCAAAAGTGGTTTTTCAACACTATCACAAGTGCGAAAAGTGTTTTCTCCACACTAATACAAGTGCAAAAGTGGTTTCCTGCACCAACACAAGTGCGAAAAGTGGTTTTTCAACACTAACACAAGTGCGAAAAGTGGTTTTTCAACACTATCACTAGTGCAAAACGTGTTTTTTCCACACTAATACAAGTGCGAAAAGTGGTTTTTCAACACTATCACAAGTGCGAAAAGTGGTTTTTCAACACTAATACAAGTGCAAACACAAACACAACACAAAACTAACACAACACACCAACACAAAACTAACACAAGTGCGAAAAAGTGGTTTTTCCACACTAATACAAGTGCAAAAGTGGTTTCCTGCACCAACACAAGTGCGAAAAGTGGTTTTTCAACACTAACACAAGTGCGAAAAGTGATTTTTCAACACTATCACTCGTGCAAAACGTGTTTTTTCCACACTAATACAAGTGCGAAAAGTGGTTTTTCAACACTAACACAAGTGCGAAAAGTGGTTTTTCAACACTAATACAAGTGCAAACACAAACACAACACAAAACTAACACAACACACCAACACAAAACTAACACAAGTGCGAAAAAGTGGTTTTTCCACACTAATACAAGTGCAAAAGTGGTTTCCTGCACCAACACAAGTGCGAAAAGTGGTTTTTCAACACTAACACAAGTGCGAAAAGTGATTTTTCAACACTATCACAAGTGCAAAAAGTGTTTTTTCCACACTAATACAAGTGCAAAAGTGGTTTCCTGCACCAACACAAGTGCGAAAAGTGGTTTTTCAACACTTACACAAGTGCGAAAAGTGGTTTTTCAACACTAACACAAGTGCGAAAAGTGTTTTTTCCACACTAATAGAAGTGCAAAAGTGGTTTCCTGCACCAACACAAGTACGAAAAGTGGTTTTTCAACACTAACACAAGTGGGAAAAGTGGTTTTTCAACACTAACACAAGTGCGAAAAGTGGTTTTTCAACATTAACACAAGTGCGAAAAGTGGTTTTTCCACACTAATATAAGTGCAAAAGTGGTTTCCTGCACCAACACAAGTGCGAAAAGTGGTTTTTCAACACTAACACAAGTGCGAAAAGTGGTTTTTCAACACTAACACAAGTGCGAAAAGTGGTTTTTCAACACTAACACAAGTACAAAAGTGGTTACCTGCACCAACACTAGTGCGAAAAGTGGTTTTTCAACACGAACACAAGTGTGAAAAGTGGTTTTTCAACACTAATACAAGTGCGAAAAGTGGTTTTTCCACACTAATACAAGTGCAAAAGTGGTTTCCTGCACCAACACAAGTGCGAAAAGTTGTTTTTCAACACTAACACAAGTGCGAAAAGTGGTTTTTCAACACTAACACAAGTGCGAAAAGTGGTTTTTCAAAACTAACACAAGTGCGAAAAGTGGTTTTTCCACTCTAATACAAGTGCAAAAGTGGTTTCCTGCACCAACACAAGTGCGAAAAGTGGTTTTTCAACACTAACACAAGTGCGAAAAGTGTTTTTTCCACACTAATACAAGTGCAAAAGTGGTTTCCTGCACCAACACAAGTGCGAAAAGTGGTTTTTCAACACTAACACAAGTGGGAAAAGTGGTTTTTCAACACTAACACAAGTGCGAAAAGTGGTTTTTCAACACTAACACAAGTGCGAAGTGTTTTTTCCACACTAATACAAGTGCAAAAGTGGTTTCCTGCACCAACACAAGTGCAAAAAGTGGTTTTTCAACACTAACACAAGTGCGAAAAGTGGTTTTTCAACAATATAGCAAGTGCAAAAAGTGTTTTTTCCACACTAATACAAGTGCAAAAGTGGTTTCCTGCACCAACACAAGTGCGAAAAGTGGTTTTTCAACACTAACACAAGTGCGAAAAGTGGTTTTTCAACACTAACACAGGCACAAAAAGTGGTTTTTCAACACTATCACAAGTGCAAAAAGTGTTTTTTCCACACTAATACAAGTGCAAAAGTGGTTTCCTGCACCAACACAAGTGTGAAAAGTGGTTTTTCAACACTAACACAAGTGCGAAAAGTGGTTTTTCAACACTAACACAAGTGCGAAAAGTGGTTTTTCCACACTAATACAAGTGCAAAAGTGGTTTCCTGCACCAACACAAGTGTGTAAAGTGGTTTTTCAACACTAACACAAGTGCGAAAAGTGGTTTTTCAACACTATCACAAGTGCAAAAAGTGTTTTTTCT
This sequence comes from Myxine glutinosa, assembly GCF_964187855.1. NCBI lineage: Eukaryota > Metazoa > Chordata > Myxini > Myxiniformes > Myxinidae > Myxine > Myxine glutinosa. The sequence goes on along the minus strand of NW_027616894.1, from coordinate 121,002 downwards.
ACACTAATACAAGTGCAAAAGTGGTTTCCTGCACCAACACAAGTGCGAAAAGTGGTTTTTCAACACTAACACAAGTGCGAAAAGTGGTTTTTCAACACTAACACAATTGCGAAAAGTGGTTTTTCCACACTAATACATGTGCAAAAGTGGTTTCCTGCACCAACACAAGTGTGGAAAGTGGTTTTTCAACACTAACACAAGTGCGAAAAGTGGTTTTTCAACACTATCACAAGTGCAAAAAGTGTTCTTTCCACACTAATACAAGTGCAAAAGTGGTTTCCTGCACCAACACAAGTGCGAAAAGTGGTTTTTCAACACTTACACAAGTGCGAAAAGTGGTTTTTCAACACTAACACAAGTGCGAAAAGTGTTTTTTCCACACTAATAGAAGTGCAAAAGTGGTTTCCTGCACCAACACAAGTGCGAAAAGTGGTTTTTCAACACTAACACAAGTGGGAAATGTGGTTTTTCAACACTAACACAAGTGCGAAAAGTGGTTTTTCAACACTAACACAAGTGCGAAAAGTGTTTTTTCCACACTAATACAAGTGCAAAAGTGGTTTCCTGCACCAACACAAGTGCGAAAAGTGGTTTTTCAACACTAACACAAGTGGGAAAAGTGGTTTTTCAACACTAACACAAGTGCGAAAAGTGGTTTTTCAACACTAATACAAGTGCGAAAAGTGTTTTCTCCACACTAATACAAGTGCAAAAGTGGTTTCCTGCACCAACACAAGTGCGAAAAGTGGTTTTTCAACACTAACACAAGTGCGAAAAGTGGTTTTTCAACACTATCACAAGTGCAAAAAGTGTTTTTTCCACACTAATACAAGTGCAAAAGTGGTTTCCTGCACCAACACAAGTGCAAAAAGTGGTTTTTCAACACTAACACAAGTGCGAAAAGTGGTTTTTCAACACTATCACAAGTGCAAAAAGTGTTTTTTCCACACTAATACAAGTGCAAAAGTGGTTTCCTGCAACAACACAAGTGCGAAAAGTGGTTTGTCAACACTAACACAAGTGCGAAAAGTGGTTTTTCAACACTAACACAAGTGCAAAAAGTGGTTTTTCAACACTAACACAAGTGCGAAAAGTGTTTTTTCCACACTAATACAAGTGCAAAAGTGGTTTCCTGCACCAACACAAGTGCGAAAAGTGGGTTTTCAACACTAACACAAGTGCGAAAAGTGGTTTTTCAACACTATCACTAGTGCAAAATGTGTTTTTTCCACACTAATACAAGTGCAAAAGTGGTTTTTCAACACTATCACAAGTGCGAAAAGTGTTTTCTCCACACTAATACAAGTGCAAAAGTGGTTTCCTGCACCAACACAAGTGCGAAAAGTGGTTTTTCAACACTAACACAAGTGCGAAAAGTGGTTTTTCAACACTATCACTAGTGCAAAACGTGTTTTTTCCACACTAATACAAGTGCGAAAAGTGGTTTTTCAACACTATCACAAGTGCGAAAAGTGGTTTTTCAACACTAATACAAGTGCAAACACAAACACAACACAAAACTAACACAACACACCAACACAAAACTAACACAAGTGCGAAAAAGTGGTTTTTCCACACTAATACAAGTGCAAAAGTGGTTTCCTGCACCAACACAAGTGCGAAAAGTGGTTTTTCAACACTAACACAAGTGCGAAAAGTGATTTTTCAACACTATCACTCGTGCAAAACGTGTTTTTTCCACACTAATACAAGTGCGAAAAGTGGTTTTTCAACACTAACACAAGTGCGAAAAGTGGTTTTTCAACACTAATACAAGTGCAAACACAAACACAACACAAAACTAACACAACACACCAACACAAAACTAACACAAGTGCGAAAAAGTGGTTTTTCCACACTAATACAAGTGCAAAAGTGGTTTCCTGCACCAACACAAGTGCGAAAAGTGGTTTTTCAACACTAACACAAGTGCGAAAAGTGATTTTTCAACACTATCACAAGTGCAAAAAGTGTTTTTTCCACACTAATACAAGTGCAAAAGTGGTTTCCTGCACCAACACAAGTGCGAAAAGTGGTTTTTCAACACTTACACAAGTGCGAAAAGTGGTTTTTCAACACTAACACAAGTGCGAAAAGTGTTTTTTCCACACTAATAGAAGTGCAAAAGTGGTTTCCTGCACCAACACAAGTACGAAAAGTGGTTTTTCAACACTAACACAAGTGGGAAAAGTGGTTTTTCAACACTAACACAAGTGCGAAAAGTGGTTTTTCAACATTAACACAAGTGCGAAAAGTGGTTTTTCCACACTAATATAAGTGCAAAAGTGGTTTCCTGCACCAACACAAGTGCGAAAAGTGGTTTTTCAACACTAACACAAGTGCGAAAAGTGGTTTTTCAACACTAACACAAGTGCGAAAAGTGGTTTTTCAACACTAACACAAGTACAAAAGTGGTTACCTGCACCAACACTAGTGCGAAAAGTGGTTTTTCAACACGAACACAAGTGTGAAAAGTGGTTTTTCAACACTAATACAAGTGCGAAAAGTGGTTTTTCCACACTAATACAAGTGCAAAAGTGGTTTCCTGCACCAACACAAGTGCGAAAAGTTGTTTTTCAACACTAACACAAGTGCGAAAAGTGGTTTTTCAACACTAACACAAGTGCGAAAAGTGGTTTTTCAAAACTAACACAAGTGCGAAAAGTGGTTTTTCCACTCTAATACAAGTGCAAAAGTGGTTTCCTGCACCAACACAAGTGCGAAAAGTGGTTTTTCAACACTAACACAAGTGCGAAAAGTGTTTTTTCCACACTAATACAAGTGCAAAAGTGGTTTCCTGCACCAACACAAGTGCGAAAAGTGGTTTTTCAACACTAACACAAGTGGGAAAAGTGGTTTTTCAACACTAACACAAGTGCGAAAAGTGGTTTTTCAACACTAACACAAGTGCGAAGTGTTTTTTCCACACTAATACAAGTGCAAAAGTGGTTTCCTGCACCAACACAAGTGCAAAAAGTGGTTTTTCAACACTAACACAAGTGCGAAAAGTGGTTTTTCAACAATATAGCAAGTGCAAAAAGTGTTTTTTCCACACTAATACAAGTGCAAAAGTGGTTTCCTGCACCAACACAAGTGCGAAAAGTGGTTTTTCAACACTAACACAAGTGCGAAAAGTGGTTTTTCAACACTAACACAGGCACAAAAAGTGGTTTTTCAACACTATCACAAGTGCAAAAAGTGTTTTTTCCACACTAATACAAGTGCAAAAGTGGTTTCCTGCACCAACACAAGTGTGAAAAGTGGTTTTTCAACACTAACACAAGTGCGAAAAGTGGTTTTTCAACACTAACACAAGTGCGAAAAGTGGTTTTTCCACACTAATACAAGTGCAAAAGTGGTTTCCTGCACCAACACAAGTGTGTAAAGTGGTTTTTCAACACTAACACAAGTGCGAAAAGTGGTTTTTCAACACTATCACAAGTGCAAAAAGTGTTTTTTCTACACTAATACAAGTGCAAAAGTGGTTTCCTGCACCAACACAAGTGCGAAAAGTGGTTTTTCAACACTAACACAAGTGCGAAAAGTGGTTTTTCAACACTAACACAATTGCGAAAAGTGGTTTTTCCACACTAATACATGTGCAAAAGTGGTTTCCTGCACCAACACAAGTGTGGAAAGTGGTTTTTCAACACTAACACAAGTGCGAAAAGTGGTTTTTCAACACTATCACAAGTGCAAAAAGTGTTTTTTCTACACTAATACAAGCGCAAAAGTGGTTTCCTGCACCAACACAAGTGCGAAAAGTGGTTTTTCAACACTAACACAAGTGCGAAAAGTGGTTTTTCAACACTAACACAAGTGCGAAAAGTGGTTTTTCCACACTAATACATGTGCAAAAGTGGTTTCCTGCACCAACACAAGTGTGGAAAGTGGTTTTTCAACACTAACACAAGTGCGAAAAGTAGTTTTTCAACACTATCACAAGTTGCCACTTTCCGCACTTGTGTTAGTGTTGAAAAACCACTTTTCGCACTTGTGTTGGTGCAGGAAACCACTTTTGCACTTGTATTAGTGTGGAAAAAACACTTTTCGCACTTGTGTTAGTGTTGAAAAACCACTTTTCGCACTTGTGTTGGTGCAGGAAACCACTTTTGCACTTGTATTAGTGTGGAAAAAACACTTTTTGCACTTGCGATAGTGTTGAGTGTGGAAAAACCACTTTTCGCACTTGAGTTAGTGTTGAAAAACCACTTTTCGCACTTGTGTTAGTGTTGAAAAACCACTTTTCGCACTTGTGTTAGTGTTGAAAAACCACTTTTCGCACTTGTGTTAGTGTTGAAAAACCACTTTTCGCACTTGTGTTGGTGCAGGAAACCACTTTTGCACTTGTATTAGTGTGGAAAAAACACTTTTTGCACTTGTGATAGTGTTGAAAAACCACTTTTCGCACTTGTGTTAGTGTTGAAAAACCACTTTTCGCACTTGTGTTGGTGCAGGAAACCACTTTTGCACTTGTCTTAGTGTGGAAAAACCACTTTTCGCACTTGTGTTAGTGTTGAAAAACCACTTTTCGCACTTGTGTTCGTGTTGAAAAACCACTTTTCGCACTTGTGTTGGTGCAGGAAACCACTTTTGCAGTTGTATTAGTGTAGAAAAAACACTTTTTGCACTTGTGATAGTGTTGAAAAACCACTTTTCGCACTTGTGTTAGTGTTGAAAAACCACTTTCCACACTTGTGTTGGTGCAGGAAACCACTTTTGCACTTGTATTAGTGTGGGAAAACCACTTTTCGCACTTGTGTTAGTGTTGAAAAACCACTTTTCGCACTTGTGTTAGTGTTGAAAAACCACTTTTCACACTTGTGTTGGTGCAGGAAACCACTTTTGCACTTGTATTAGTGTGGAAAAAACACTTTTTGCACTTGTGATAGTGTTGAAAAACCACTTTTTGCGCTTGTGTTAGTGTTGAAAAACCACTTTTCGCACTTGTGTTAGTGTTGAAAAACCACTTTTTGCACTTGTGTTGGTGCAGGAAACCACTTTTGCACTTGTATTAGTGTGGAAAAAACACTTTTTGCACTTGTGATAGTGTTGAAAAACCACTTTTCGCACTTGTGTTAGTGTTGAAAAACCACTTTTCGCACATGTGTTGGTGCAGAAAACACTTTTCGCACTTGTATTAGTGTTGAAAAACCACTTTTCGCACTTGTGTTAGTGTTGAAAAACCACTTTTCCCACTTGTGTTAGTGTTGAAAAACCACTTTTCGCACTTGTGTTGGTGCAGGAAACCACTTTTGCACTTGTATTAGTGTGGAAAAAACACTTTTCGCACTTGTGTTAGTGTTGAAAAACCACTTTTCGCACTTGTGTTAGTGTTGAAAAACCACATTTCCCACTTGTGTTAGTGTTGAAAAACCACTTTTCGCACTTGTGTTGGTGCAGGAAACCACTTTTGCACTTCTATTAGTGTGGAAAAAACACTTTTCGCACTTGTGTTAGTGTTGAAAAACCACTTTTCGCACTTGTGTAAGTGTTGAAAAACCACTTTTCGCACTTGTGTTGGTGCAGGAAACCACTTTTGCACTTGTATTAGTGTGGAAAGAACACTTTTTGCACTTGTGATAGTGTTGAAAAACCACTTTTCGCACTTGTGTTAGTGTTGAAAAACCACTTTTCGCACTTGTGTTGGTGCAGGAAACCACTTTTGCACTTGTATTAGTGTGGAAAAACCACTTTTTCGCACTTGTGTTAGTGTTGAAAAACCACTTTTCGCACTTGTGTTAGTGTTGAAAAACCACTTTTCGCACTTGTGTTAGTGTTGAAAAACCACTTTTCGCACTTGTGTTGGTGCAGGTAGCCACTTTTGCACTTGTATTAGTGTGGAAAAAACACTTTTTGCACTTGCGATAGTGTTGAAAAACCACTTTCCGCACTTGTGTTAGTGTTGAAAAACCACTTTTCGCACTTGTGTTGGTGCAGGAAACCACTTTTGCACTTGTATTAGTGTGGAAAAAACACTTTTCGCACTTGTGTTAGTGTTGAAAAACCACTTTTCCCACTTGTGTTAGTGTTGAAAAACCACTTTTCCCACTTGTGTTAGTGTTGAAAAACCACTTTTCGCACTTGTGTTGGTGCAGGAAACCACTTTTGCACTTGTCTTAGTGTGGAAAAAACACTTTTTGCACTTGTGATATTGGTGAAAAACCACTTTTCGCACTTGTGTTAGTGTTGAAAAACCACTTTTCGCACTTGTGTTGGTGCAGGAAACCACTTTTGCACTTGTATTAGTGTGGAAAAAACACTTTTTGCACTTGCGATAGTGTTGAAAAACCACTTTTCCCGCTTGTGTTAGTGTTGAAAAACCACTTTTTGCACTTGTGTTAGTGTTGAAAAACCGCTTTTCGCACTTGTGTTAGTGTTGAAAAACCACTTTTCCCACTTGTGTTAGTGTTGAAAAACCACTTTTCGCACTTGTGTTGGTGCAGGAAACCACTTTTGCACTTGTATTAGTGTGGAAAAAACACTTTTTGCACTTGTGATAGTGTTGAAAAACCACTTTTCGCACTTGTGTTAGTGTTGAAAAACCACTTTCCACACTTGTGTTGGTGCAGGAAACCACTTTTGCACATGTATTAGTGTGGAAAAACCACTTTTCGCACTTGTGTTAGTGTTGAAAAACCACTTTTCGCACTTGTGTTCGTGTTGAAAAACCACTTTTCGCACTTGTGTTGGTGCAGGAAACCACTTTTGCACTTGTATTAGTGTAGAAAAAACACTTTTTGCACTTGTGATAGTGTTGAAAAACCACTTTTCGCACTTGTGTTAGTGTTGAAAAACCACTTTTCGCACTTGTGTTGGTGCAGGAAACCACTTTTGCACTTGTATTAGTGTGGAAAAACCACTTTTCGCACTTGTGTTAGTGTTGAAAAACCACTTTTCGCACTTGTGTTAGTGTTGAAAAACCACTTTTCGCACTTGTGTTAGAGTTGAAAAACCACTTTTCGTACTTGTGTTGGTGCAGGAAACCACTTTTGCACTTGTATTAGTGTGGAAAAAACACTTTTTGCACTTGTGATAGTGTTGAAAAACTACTTTTCGCACTTGTGTTAGTGTTGAAAAACCACTTTCCACACTTGTGTTGGTGCAGGAAACCACTTTTGCACTTGTATTAGTGGGGAAAAAACACTTTTTGCACTTGTGATAGTGTTGAAAAACCACTTTTCGCACTTGTGTTAGTGTTGAAAACTCGACTTTTCGCACTTGTGATAGCGTTGAAAAACCACTTTTCGCACTTGTGTTAGGTGTTGAAAAACCACTTTTCGCACTTGTGTTGGTGCAGGAAACCACTTTTGCACTTGTATTAGTGTGGAAAAAACACTTTTTGCACTTGTGATAGTGTTGAAAAACCACTTTTCGCACTTGTGTTAGTGTTGAAAAACCACTTTTCGCACTTGTGTTGGTGCAGGAAACCACTTTTGCACTTATATTAGTGTGGGAAAACCACTTTTCGCACTTGTGTTAATGTTGAAAAACCACTTTTCGCACTTGTGTTAGTGTTGAAAAACCACTTTTCCCACTTGTGTTAGTGTTGAAAAACCCCTTTTCGCACTTGTGTTGGTGCAGGAAACCACTTTTGCACTTGTATTAGTGTGGAAAAAACACTTTTTGCACTTGTGATAGTGTTGAAAAACCACTTTTCGCACTTGTGTTAGTGTTGAAAAACCACTTTTCGCACTTGTGTTGGTGCAGGAAACCACTTTTGCATGTGTATTAGTGTGGAAAAACCACTTTTCGCACTTGTGTTAGTGTTGAAAAACCACTTTTCGCAGTTGTGTTAGTGTTGAAAAACCACTTTTCGCACTTGTGTTAGTGTTGAAAAACCACTTTTCGCACTTGTGTTGGTGCAGGAAACCACTTTTGCACTTCTATTAGTGTGGAAAAAACACTTTTCGCACTTGTGTTAGTGTTGAAAAACCACTTTTCGCACTTGTGTTGGTGCAGGAAACCACTTTTGCACTTGTATTAGTGTGGAAAAAACACTTTTCGCACTTGCGATAGTGTTGAAAAACCACTTTTCGCACTTGTGTTAGTGTTGAAAAACCACTTTTCGCACTTGTGTTGGTGCAGGAAACCACTTTTGCACTTGTATTAGTGTGGAAAAAACACTTTTTGCACTTGTGTTAGTGTTGAAAAACCGCTTTTCGCACTTGTGTTAGTGTTGAAAAACCACTTTTCCCACTTGTGTTGGTGCAGGAAACCACTTTTGCACTTGTATTAGTGTGGAAAAAACACTTTTTGCACTTGTGATAGTGTTGAAAAACTACTTTTCGCACTTGTGTTAGTGTTGAAAAACCACTTTCCACACTTGTGTTGGTGCAGGAAACCACTTTTGCACATGTATTAGTGTGGAAAAACCACTTTTCGCACTTGTGTTAGTGTTGAAAAACCACTTTTCGCACTTGTGTTAGTGTTGAAAAACCACTTTTCGCACTTGTGTTGGTGCAGGAAACCACTTTTGCACTTGTATTAGTGTAGAAAAAACACTTTTTGCACTTGTGATAGTGTTGAAAAACCACTTTTCGCACTTGTGTTAGTGTTGAAAAACCACTTTCCACACTTGTGTTGGTGCAGGAAACCACTTTTGCACATGTATTAGTGTGGAAAAACCACTTTTCGCACTTGTGTTAGTGTTGAAAAACCACTTTTCGCACTTGTGTTAGTGTTGAAAAACCACTTTTCGCACTTGTGTTGGTGCAGGAAACCACTTTTGCACTTGTATTAGTGTAGAAAAAACACTTTTTGCACTTGTGATAGTGTTGAAAAACCACTTTTCGCACTTGTGTTAGTGTTGAAAAACCACTTTACACACTTGTGTTGGTGCAGGAAACCACTTTTGCACTTGTATTAGTGTGGAAAAACCACTTTTCGCACTTGTGTTAGTGTTGAAAAACCACTTTTCGCACTTGTGTTAGTGTTGAAAAACCACTTTTCACACTTGTGTTGGTGCAGGAAACCACTTTTGCACTTGTATTAGTGTGGAAAAAACACTTTTTGCACTTGTGATAGTGTTGAAAAACCACTTTTTGTGCCTGTGTTAGTGTTGAAAAACCACTTTTCGCACTTGTGTTAGTGTTGAAAAACCACTTTTCGCACTTGTGTTGGTGCAGGAAACCACTTTTGCACTTGTATTAGTGTGGAAAAAACACTTTTTGCACTTGCTATATTGTTGAAAAACCACTTTTCGCACTTGTGTTAGTGTTGAAAAACCACTTTTTGCACTTGTGTTGGTGCAGGAAACCACTTTTGCACTTGTATTAGTGTGGAAAAAACACTTTTCGCACTTGTGTTAGTGTTGAAAAACCACTTTTCGCACTTGTGTTAGTGTTGAAAAACCACTTTTCCCACTTGTGTTAGTGTTGAAAAACCACTTTTCGCACTTGTGTTGGTGCAGGAAACCACTTTTGCACTTGTATTAGTGTGGAAAAAACACTTTTCGCACTTGTGTTAGTGTTGAAAAACCACTTTTCGCACTTGTGTTGGTGCAGGAAACCACTTTTGCACTTGTATTAGTGTGGAAAAACCACTTTTCGCACTTGTGTTAGTTTTGAAAAACCACTTTTCGCACTTGTGTTAGTGTTGAAAAACCACTTTTCGCACTTGTGTTAGTGTTGAAAAACAACTTTTCGCACTTGTGTTGGTGCAGGAAACCACTTTTGCACTTGTATTAGTGTGGAAAAACCACTTTTCGCACTTGTATTAGTGTTGAAAAACCACTTTTCACACTTGTGTTCGTGTTGAAAAACCACTTTTCGCACTAGTGTTGGTGCAGGTAACCACTTTTGTACTTGTGTTAGTGTTGAAAAACCACTTTTCGCACTTGTGTTAGTGTTGAAAAACCACTTTTCGCACTTGTGTTAGTGTTGAAAAACCACTTTTCGCACTTGTGTTGGTGCAGGAAACCACTTTTGCACTTATATTAGTGTGGAAAAACCACTTTTCGCACTTGTGTTAATGTTGAAAAACCACTTTTCGCACTTGTGTTAGTGTTGAAAAACCACTTTTCCCACTTGTGTTAGTGTTGAAAAACCCCTTTTCGCACTTGTGTTGGTGCAGGAAACCACTTTTGCACTTGTATTAGTGTGGAAAAAACACTTTTTGCACTTGTGATAGTGTTGAAAAACCACTTTTCGCACTTGTGTTAGTGTTGAAAAACCACTTTTCGCACTTGTGTTGGTGCAGGAAACCACTTTTGCATGTGTATTAGTGTGGAAAAACCACTTTTCGCACTTGTGTTAGTGTTGAAAAACCACTTTTCGCACTTGTGTTAGTGTTGAAAAACCACTTTTCGCACTTGTGTTAGTGTTGAAAAACCACTTTTCGTACTTGTGTTGGTGCAGGAAACCACTTTTGCACTTCTATTAGTGTGGAAAAAACACTTTTCGCACTTGTGTTAGTGTTGAAAAACCACTTTTCGCACTTGTGTAAGTGTTGAAAAACCACTTTTCGCACTTGTGTTGGTGCAGGAAACCACTTTTGCACTTGTATTAGTGTGGAAAAAACACTTTTTGCACTTGTGATAGTGTTGAAAAATCACTTTTCGCACTTGTGTTAGTGTTGAAAAACCACTTTTCGCACTTGTGTTGGTGCAGGAAACCACTTTTGCACTTGTATTAGTGTGGAAAAACCACTTTTTCGCACTTGTGTTAGTTTTGTGTTGGTGTGTTGTGTTAGTTTTGTGTTGTGTTTGTGTTTGCACATGTATTAGTGTTGAAAAACCACTTTTCGCACTTGTGTTAGTGTTGAAAAACCACTTTTCGCACTTGTATTAGTGTGGAAAAAACACGTTTTGCACTAGTGATAGTGTTGAAAAATCACTTTTCGCACTTGTGTTAGTGTTGAAAAACCATTTTTCGCACTTGTGTTGGTGCAGGAAACCACTTTTGCACTTGTATTAGTGTGGAAAAACCACTTTTTCGCACTTGTGTTAGTTTTGTGTTGGTGTGTTGTGTTAGTTTTGTGTTGTGTTTGTGTTTGCACTTGTATTAGTGTTGAAAAACCACTTTTCGCACTTGTGTTAGTGTTGAAAACTCGACTTTTCGCACTTGTGATAGCGTTGAAAAACCACTTTTCGCACTTGTGTTAGGTGTTGAAAAACCACTTTTCGCACTTGTGTTGGTGCAGGAAACCACTTTTGCACTTGTATTAGTGTGGAAAAAACACTTTTTGCACTTGTGATAGTGTTGAAAAACCACTTTTCGCACTTGTGTTAGTGTTGAAAAACCACTTTTCGCACTTGTGTTGGTGCAGGAAACCACTTTTGCACTTGTATTAGTGTGGAAAAAACACTTTTCGCACTTGTGTTAGTGTTGAAAAACCACTTTTCGCACTTGTGTTGGTGCAGGAAACCACTTTTGCACTTGTATTAGTGTGGAAAAAACACTTTTTGCACTTGCGATAGTGTTGAGTGTGGAAAAACCACTTTTCGCACTTGAGTTAGTGTTGAAAAACCACTTTTCGCACTTGTGTTAGTGTTGAAAAACCACTTTTCGCACTTGTGTTAGTGTTGAAAAACCACTTTTCGCACTTGTGTTAGTGTTGAAAAACCACTTTTCGCACTTGTGTTGGTGCAGGAAACCACTTTTGCACTTGTATTAGTGTGGAAAAAACACTTTTTGCACTTGTGATAGTGTTGAAAAACCACTTTTCGCACTTGTGTTAGTGTTGAAAAACCACTTTTCGCACTTGTGTTGGTGCAGGAAACCACTTTTGCACTTGTCTTAGTGTGGAAAAACCACTTTTCGCACTTGTGTTAGTGTTGAAAAACCACTTTTCGCACTTGTGTTCGTGTTGAAAAACCACTTTTCGCACTTGTGTTGGTGCAGGAAACCACTTTTGCACTTGTATTAGTGTAGAAAAAACACTTTTTGCACTTGTGATAGTGTTGAAAAACCACTTTTCGCACTTGTGTTAGTGTTGAAAAACCACTTTCCACACTTGTGTTGGTGCAGGAAACCACTTTTGCACTTGTATTAGTGTGGAAAAACCACTTTTCGCACTTGTGTTAGTGTTGAAAAACCACTTTTCGCACTTGTGTTAGTGTTGAAAAACCACTTTTCACACTTGTGTTGGTGCAGGAAACCACTTTTGCACTTGTATTAGTGTGGAAAAAACACTTTTTGCACTTGTGATAGTGTTGAAAAACCACTTTTTGCGCTTGTGTTAGTGTTGAAAAACCACTTTTCGCACTTGTGTTAGTGTTGAAAAACCACTTTTTGCACTTGTGTTGGTGCAGGAAACCACTTTTGCACTTGTATTAGTGTGGAAAAAACACTTTTTGCACTTGTGATAGTGTTGAAAAACCACTTTTCGCACTTGTGTTAGTGTTGAAAAACCACTTTTCGCACATGTGTTGGTGCAGAAAACACTTTTCGCACTTGTATTAGTGTTGAAAAACCACTTTTCGCACTTGTGTTAGTGTTGAAAAACCACTTTTCCCACTTGTGTTAGTGTTGAAAAACCACTTTTCGCACTTGTGTTGGTGCAGGAAACCACTTTTGCACTTGTATTAGTGTGGAAAAAACACTTTTCGCACTTGTGTTAGTGTTGAAAAACCACTTTTCGCACTTGTGTTAGTGTTGAAAAACCACATTTCCCACTTGTGTTAGTGTTGAAAAACCACTTTTCGCACTTGTGTTGGTGCAGGAAACCACTTTTGCACTTCTATTAGTGTGGAAAAAACACTTTTCGCACTTGTGTTAGTGTTGAAAAACCACTTTTCGCACTTGTGTAAGTGTTGAAAAACCACTTTTCGCACTTGTGTTGGTGCAGGAAACCACTTTTGCACTTGTATTAGTGTGGAAAGAACACTTTTTGCACTTGTGATAGTGTTGAAAAACCACTTTTCGCACTTGTGTTAGTGTTGAAAAACCACTTTTCGCACTTGTGTTGGTGCAGGAAACCACTTTTGCACTTGTATTAGTGTGGAAAAACCACTTTTTCGCACTTGTGTTAGTGTTGAAAAACCACTTTTCGCACTTGTGTTAGTGTTGAAAAACCACTTTTCGCACTTGTGTTAGTGTTGAAAAACCACTTTTCGCACTTGTGTTGGTGCAGGTAGCCACTTTTGCACTTGTATTAGTGTGGAAAAAACACTTTTTGCACTTGCGATAGTGTTGAAAAACCACTTTCCGCACTTGTGTTAGTGTTGAAAAACCACTTTTCGCACTTGTGTTGGTGCAGGAAACCACTTTTGCACTTGTATTAGTGTGGAAAAAACACTTTTCGCACTTGTGTTAGTGTTGAAAAACCACTTTTCCCACTTGTGTTAGTGTTGAAAAACCACTTTTCCCACTTGTGTTAGTGTTGAAAAACCACTTTTCGCACTTGTGTTGGTGCAGGAAACCACTTTTGCACTTGTCTTAGTGTGGAAAAAACACTTTTTGCACTTGTGATATTGGTGAAAAACCACTTTTCGCACTTGTGTTAGTGTTGAAAAACCACTTTTCGCACTTGTGTTGGTGCAGGAAACCACTTTTGCACTTGTATTAGTGTGGAAAAAACACTTTTTGCACTTGCGATAGTGTTGAAAAACCACTTTTCCCGCTTGTGTTAGTGTTGAAAAACCACTTTTTGCACTTGTGTTAGTGTTGAAAAACCGCTTTTCGCACTTGTGTTAGTGTTGAAAAACCACTTTTCCCACTTGTGTTAGTGTTGAAAAACCACTTTTCGCACTTGTGTTGGTGCAGGAAACCACTTTTGCACTTGTATTAGTGTGGAAAAAACACTTTTTGCACTTGTGATAGTGTTGAAAAACCACTTTTCGCACTTGTGTTAGTGTTGAAAAACCACTTTCCACACTTGTGTTGGTGCAGGAAACCACTTTTGCACATGTATTAGTGTGGAAAAACCACTTTTCGCACTTGTGTTAGTGTTGAAAAACCACTTTTCGCACTTGTGTTCGTGTTGAAAAACCACTTTTCGCACTTGTGTTGGTGCAGGAAACCACTTTTGCACTTGTATTAGTGTAGAAAAAACACTTTTTGCACTTGTGATAGTGTTGAAAAACCACTTTTCGCACTTGTGTTAGTGTTGAAAAACCACTTTTCGCACTTGTGTTGGTGCAGGAAACCACTTTTGCACTTGTATTAGTGTGGAAAAACCACTTTTCGCACTTGTGTTAGTGTTGAAAAACCACTTTTCGCACTTGTGTTAGTGTTGAAAAACCACTTTTCGCACTTGTGTTAGAGTTGAAAAACCACTTTTCGTACTTGTGTTGGTGCAGGAAACCACTTTTGCACTTGTATTAGTGTGGAAAAAACACTTTTTGCACTTGTGATAGTGTTGAAAAACTACTTTTCGCACTTGTGTTAGTGTTGAAAAACCACTTTCCACACTTGTGTTGGTGCAGGAAACCACTTTTGCACTTGTATTAGTGGGGAAAAAACACTTTTTGCACTTGTGATAGTGTTGAAAAACCACTTTTCGCACTTGTGTTAGTGTTGAAAACTCGACTTTTCGCACTTGTGATAGCGTTGAAAAACCACTTTTCGCACTTGTGTTAGGTGTTGAAAAACCACTTTTCGCACTTGTGTTGGTGCAGGAAACCACTTTTGCACTTGTATTAGTGTGGAAAAAACACTTTTTGCACTTGTGATAGTGTTGAAAAACCACTTTTCGCACTTGTGTTAGTGTTGAAAAACCACTTTTCGCACTTGTGTTGGTGCAGGAAACCACTTTTGCACTTATATTAGTGTGGGAAAACCACTTTTCGCACTTGTGTTAATGTTGAAAAACCACTTTTCGCACTTGTGTTAGTGTTGAAAAACCACTTTTCCCACTTGTGTTAGTGTTGAAAAACCCCTTTTCGCACTTGTGTTGGTGCAGGAAACCACTTTTGCACTTGTATTAGTGTGGAAAAAACACTTTTTGCACTTGTGATAGTGTTGAAAAACCACTTTTCGCACTTGTGTTAGTGTTGAAAAACCACTTTTCGCACTTGTGTTGGTGCAGGAAACCACTTTTGCATGTGTATTAGTGTGGAAAAACCACTTTTCGCACTTGTGTTAGTGTTGAAAAACCACTTTTCGCAGTTGTGTTAGTGTTGAAAAACCACTTTTCGCACTTGTGTTAGTGTTGAAAAACCACTTTTCGCACTTGTGTTGGTGCAGGAAACCACTTTTGCACTTCTATTAGTGTGGAAAAAACACTTTTCGCACTTGTGTTAGTAGTGTAATAATGTTGCTTCTGGGACACCTCCGTTTAACATGGGAAATCCCTATCTAATGTCATTTACCCCCTTGTCTTTTTCAAAAATCATAAACACCTCTATTTCTCCCACCCTCATCTTTATGAACCTTTTGTCTGTAGTACCTATCCTTAATGTTGTTCATTAGACCACTCAAACACTACAAATATTTGTTTTCTCTTATAGACCTATCATCCTTCTTCTACATATCATCTGGCAGATTAATCTTTGACCCATTCACTTCCATATTGACCCTAAAGACCTCTATTTCTCTCACCCTGTTCTTTACGAACCTTCATACCTTTTGACATGTTATCCTTATTCATTAGACCACTTAAACACCTGTGATCCTTCTGACCTTATGGACCTTTTAACCTTTTACTCTTAATATCATCTGGTGAATATAACCCACTCAAACAACGACCCTACAAATATTTGTTTATGCGTGGGAAATAATTTAATTCTCCTACAACTCTCTTCACCATCTAATATATTAACAAAAAATATGTTTGAGTTTGGTTCTTTATTAAGATATTTTAACTGAGCTAAGATAAAATGGTAAACCTCCCTCAATGTTCTTGCTTGAGCGCCTCCAGTGCCACATACCATTTTTAAATTAAAGTATATATTTTCCTGACAACCATCAAAGTTTTCCGTCCACTCAAAAATATTTCCATCTTTTTTACCCAATTCACCGGTATTTAAATTAATTCTCTTATTTGTTTTGTGAACTTTTTTACCAGTTGCCTTTTCAATTATACCTATTTGATATTTTTCACATTCATTATGTTTTCCATTTATATACCAAGGTTGATTACACCTCCACTCTTTAGTCTGGTTGATACTTGGTTCTATCATTTATATAATAGTAAAAAAGGCGGCGGTAGCCCGTTAAAATCCCCAACCCCCCCCCCTTTTTAACTTATCACTTATGTATATCTTATCACTTATATATATCTTATCACTTATATATATATCTTATCACTTATATACTTATATAACCATAAGGGAGACTATCAATTCCATTTTCTAAAATAAACCTCTTATCATCAAAAGCCCCCAATGCTTTCTTATTTATCTCTTCTGAATATAATTGATGTTTATAACTTCTTATTCCATTAATCTTTCTAAACTCTTCTTTCTTTGTTGTTAAACAGTTATAATAATCCTTAAAGTTTATTGTTTCTTTAATAACATTTTTCTTTACACCTTTTAACTTCTTATCAGTCTTTTCAACGTTATTCACAATGTATTTATAAGCATAAGCCTTTGACCTCAATCCCACAAATTCACTCATAACATTTCCTCCTAATTCATCCTTGAACTTTCCAATCACCTTTTTATTTTTAGAAGAGAACAACTCACTCTCTGGACTGTAATTACTCGTGTCATAGATATTAATGTCTCTTTTCATGTCTGAATAAACATCGTTGGTATTAATTTTCAAAATAAAACTATCTGTATCCATATAAAGTAGATTAACATCATTTTGATATTTCTTCCTCAAGTTATTATAAAAGTAATCATACATTAATGACTTTGATAAATCAAGAATTGTTGTTCCAATATAAATAGGTTTGTTCATTTCAATACTCTCTTTAATCAAATGGATCGCACAAAAGTTCTCAGTAAAGACCTCAGCTCGAGTAAAACTCGGTCTATTAATTAATTTTGATGCTTGTTCCCAAGATGTTGATAGTCTGATATTTTGTCTTTTCCTCACATTCTCCATAGTCTTACCAAAGACCGCATTATTCATCAATTTATAAAAGTCTTTCTCAAAATCTGTTTTTGACTCTGTTCTTCTTTGTGTATTAAAATCAATGTACCCCTTTAACCAATGACTTTGATTGAACTTTAGAACCCTATGGATCTTCTCTACTCTTAGACCTTTTGATAAATATTGTCGCAAATTTCTTTGGTGTAGAACATAATTTTTCTTGTTATATAATGTAGTAAGTAATTTTTCTGTTGATTCACCTATATCAAACGATCGTTGATAATCACTCAACCATTCTTTCTTTGGACTTGCTTTCTCACAAGCAAATGGGAGATCTTTGTGTAGGTTATGGAGTTCCTCTGGATATTTTAAATCAATTTCAAAATAATAACCAACTTTTTCTTCATCCAATTCTTTTTGTGTAGAGATACATACATCTTGTAAAACGTTTTTGTAGTCTTTTTCCTTTACCCATCTAAGTTTTCCATAAGGAAGAGCCTGAGACATTGCCCAGCCATACAGGTTGTTCGCGTCATAGTACATCAAGTAAGAACTCTCTTTCGTTGGATCATAATTTGGAAGATATTTGTTATTTGCTTTTGCGTATCTACTCGAGCAGACTTGTGAAATTCCACCTCTTTTTGCCTTTTCAATCATCAAAAGCATATCAACATCGGTTATCAAATCCAAATCTTGTTTTGTCATTTTCAACATCGCACTCCAGGCCAATCCAGGTGCTGTGTAGTAGTGAGCAGGATCCAATCCATATCCAGTGCGACAAACAGATCTAAAGGCTTCAAATACATCGGCCAATAAAAGCACATCAGTTTTGAGATACAAATCGTGATACTCGCCAAGATTCTTGATGTTATATTTTTCCCAAACATTTTGTGCGTGTACATAATCTTTATCAGATATATGACTATTATTTAATTTGTTATAGAAATTTTCTTTTGAAGGAAGTTGTGTTTCATTGAATCTCTCAAATGAGTCCATATAGTCATAGGGGTAAATTCCCTTTTGTGTTAGAAAATCTTTATCTAAAAAATACTCTGAAAGACATGGAAACTCTTTTAGATTTTGAACCAAGTTAACCAATGGACTTGCCATGAATTTAAATGTATCAAGAAATCTGATATGAGTAATAGGAGATGTGTGAATTGTTTTTGTGAATGAAATGTATTTCTGATCCGTGTTTGGAATTGCTGAGATACTTCCAGAAGTCTTTGAGAGTTCCTTGATAAATAGATGTGTATCATAATGAGCGTTGTTATGAAGAAAGACAGGAATGAAAGAGGGGAGTTGATAATTAATATTACAACTTTGATGAGCCGGACCTCTATATTTACCAGTGAGATGACAATGGTCTCTAACCTTTAGACCTTTACCAATTTTCTCCTCACAAATATGACAGACATTGTTTTTTATAAATTCCCTTTTTTCTTTACTTGTTAAGGACATTGGTTTATTGGTTTCTCTCATTATCTTGGTTAATCGAACACAGTCTTTTTCTAGTCGTTTCACAAACTCCTCTGGGGTATTTGAGCCTCTATACATCTCTAACTTGTTATATTTATCACCAACGGATGATTTGATATAATAACAAAAACCACAAGGAGTATGTTTTTGATATTTATTTGTGTATGATTCTTTTGGATCTTGAGAAGCAGTATCAATTTTTTCTAAAATACTTTCAAAATCAGCATATATAACAAATGGATGTTTGATCTTTTTATTTTCATCTTTGAATGTGATCTTTGAGCCTTCTTTAGGCATATTGATTACCGTTGATTTATGTTCGCCACAATAATTTGAATGTTTATCTAATCTTTCTTGTGAATTGAAGAAGTTAAGACAACGCAAACAAATATATATTTTATTTGTTCTCTTACAGACTTGTGGTTTTATTAATTTAGCAATATCTTTGATGTATGTATAATGTGAATTTTCGTCTGAATTAAAATATAGAAGATTAATATGAGTTTGTTTACAATTGTCAGAAAGCTTTAAAACCTGAATGTTGTTTGTTTCTGTTAGACCATAAACATTAACTGATAAATTATTCATCTTTTCAAATTTAGGAATATCATTTAAAGTCATCGGAAACTTTAGATCTTTCGTATTTAATGTATTCTCATATTTTTTATAATGAGATACTCTTTCATCATGAAAATGTGGAGGATGTAAGTGTGCTAAAATAGACCAGAGAAAACATTTATTGTCTTTATTTTTGATATTGATAACTGCTTTTCTATTTTTGATAACACTGGGTAAATCAATGTAAGAAGAAGCTTTTAGAGGATCTGATTTAAGAATATGAATGTCTATGTAAATAATTTTTCCTATATTGAATCCACTTCCTACGATTGAATTATCCACATCTTGCTCTTGTTTAATAAGTTCATCATAGACTCCTGATGTTTTAAAATCTTGATATGAAGATATAAAGTGTGGCTCAGTTCTCATGTATGGTGCATCTATAACTCCTTCATCCTTTGTCATTTCTAATTTTACTCCCATATAAAATTTAAGTGGTTTCATTTCCTTTAGTGTTTTTTCAATCAACGTTTGAACAGCAGGTTTAACTATTTCTACAGCATCAACTATAGACTCTGGTTCAGGAGGTTTGAAGTTAAAGACTCTTATTTTAATATGTCCTTTGAATGCTCCATCAGAGTTTTTAGTTGTGATAAAATTTGATAAATGTAGATTTGTTTTAAGATGTATTTTGAAGCCTTTCTTGAGGATATTTTTATTACATGTAGAACAGTGTTTTGTTTCAGGTGGAAGAGGGGAAAGTTTGTTAAAAATGTTGTATGTATGTTTTGCGGTGAGAATATGTTGTTTATAATATTTTACTTCCTTCTCGCAAGTATCACAATAAACCATATTTATAGCGTGAGAAAACGTGGTGTTTTATATATATCACTGTGCTTAAAAGAAAACACTTTTGGGCTTTACAGCTCCGTTTTATATATATCGCTGTGTTTAAACTAAAACACTTTTTCACTCAGAATCATCTAATTCATAACTATCACATGAATACTCAGAATCATACTCAGAGTCATCAATAAAGCTACTCTCATAACTATCATTTGAGCACAAACTATTAGTATCATAACTATCATCTGTGTTCAATGAAATACTATCATCACCATCGTCCAAGTTCAATGAAATAGTAAAATCTTCACTGCTGTATTGACTCATATTTAATTAGCAAGAAAAATATTCCCATCAATATCTATATACTTTCTTTCATTAACAGATTCAATCTCTACAATTTTTATATCAAAAGTTATCTTTAAATAATCTCTAACTATCATAGAACGAAATGACATTTCACCAGAAATATTAACATCATTCATTTTACTTAGATCTACACCCTTTGGATTATTAAAGAAAATACAAATGTCTCCTCTAGAATTATTAATGGTCTTATCATTCTTTTTCAAAGTATCGTGGTCAATCACTTTTTCAAGCTTTGAATAAATTGCCAGGAGTAGAGGAGAAACTTTTGTTAGATTTACTTTAATGGATGTCTTTCCAGGTATAGTTAGAGCTCTTCCTTTAAATGAAATAGAGGGGCTCATGTTATTTTCCATAACTGGTTTTACCCAAAAATTTCCATATTTATCTTTGTTCAATTTAACATCTTTGACATATTTTTCTATATCTTCCACCGAAGTAGAGATTGATTGAAATTTGTCTTTTGTGCTTTGAAACATTGTATTTATTAATGAATAAACTTGCGTTTAGTTTAAGTAAAAATTTACCACATAAATATGATAAGTTCTGAAGGATATTTAGAATTTCCAGACTCTCCATATGATAAATTAGAGAATTGTCCGGCTTGTGATAGAGTGGGGCTTAATGATGAGGATTCATATAAACAATGTTTATTCTGTGATTATATTCTAATTAATGATAATAAGAAATATAAAAAAACATATAACTCTTTTAAATTAGAACCAAAAATGAATTACTTTACAAGATTAATAAGAGAGATGAATGTTAAGCATTATGGTGATAATACACCATTTCTTACAAGGAAAGAGACTCCTTGTATTGAGGAAATGTATAAGGGTTTAATGATATTTATTATTCAAAATAATTTTAATGGAAATGTTAATACAAGATACTACATAAATAAAATAATGAATTATTTTGAAATTAAACCCGAACTCAGGATAAAATATAGAGTTTCTAAAATAGCTCAAAAAAAGTTGGATGACTTGTTTTCCAAATATATAAATGAATGATTTTTTACCCGTTTGGGAAAATAAGATAAAATTTAATAACCATAAAAACATTCCAAATTCATTGAGATGTCTAATAGTTGGTTCAAGCGGATGTGGAAAAACCTGTTTACTTTTAAAGATGCTCCTTGGTTCTAATTTTTTAGATTATGATAATTTAATAATTTTTACAAAGTCAAGTTTTCAACCCGAGTATCAACTACTCTCACAGGGTTTTAATGCAGGTCTTAAAAAGGAAGACATTATCGGTTTATTTAAACTTCAAAACAAACTGAATGATTATAATATTGAAGATATAATACAATTATTTTGTGATACACAGAAATCAAAATCGAAACCCATAACTTGTATTCTCAGTGATAATACGGATGATATACCTTCACCTCAAGATTTAGATAAATCAAAAAAGAACCTCGTCATCTTTGATGATTGTGTTAATGAGAGAAACCAAACAGTAATGGATAGCTACTATACAAGAGGGAGACATTCTTCTTGTAATTGTATATATCTTAGTCAATCATATTTTCAACTCCCTCGACGCTCAATAAGAAACAATGCCAATACTTTTATTTTATTTAAGTTAAATTCAATAGATGTAAATAATTTTTGGAGAGATAATTGCTCTACGTTATGTAGTAAAAAAGAATTTGAAAATTATATGAAACACACGATTGGAAAATATAAATATATTGTTGTGAAACAAGATGAGATACTAAATGATATTTTTCAATAAATAAATACAGAAAATGAATACCGAAGAAAGAGAAAGAAAGTTTAAGGAACATCAACAATTAGTTTCAAAAGTTGTTAAACAACAGGAAGAGATAAAGAAGAAACGGAGACAGAAACTAACTGGTGAAGAAGCCTTTGAAAGAAAACAAGAGAAATTCTTTAAACCACTTTTGAAAGCTCAACACTCACCTACAGTTCCCACGGTAGAATTTACTCCGAAAAAACTTCAAATGCTCAAAGATTTTAGTCAGATAACAAAACAAGAACTTGGTGAATTAGAATATGATGACGAGGGATTATTTCGGAAACTTGAGCAGGTAAATCAACCCCCTAATTATGTTGTGGAAGCTCTTCAAAACAATGAATATTCGGCGGGTTCAAAAACCAGAGCAGGTCTCATTCCAACAGAAGAACCAGCAGTGTTTCATCTTGTGGAAGAAAAGGTATTGATATTTAATGATGAATTGATGTTCTTGAGTTCTACTCAACCAAATGTTAAATTAACTCCAAGATTAATGTTTCTTCTAACAAACCCCGGATTCAGCGGTTCAAAATATTTTGAGGAACCACTTGATATGGAAAGAGAGGAAGATAGGGTATATATTGAGTTGTTAAATGCACTTGATTATGGAGTTTCTGTTGCTGGTAAAAGTAAGAAGAATGAGAAGGAGAAACATATTATTGATGCTTTAAGTAAACTTGGTTCAGGTGTTAGTTTTCTTCCAAATGACCCATCACAATTAGTTAATAGGCTATTATTGTTGTTAGGTAGTAAGAAGGCTGGAAACAACAATTGTTTTAATGAATCCTCAGCCATTTTAGATCAGTTGATGAACATGAAAATAATTAATAAATGTCAATACAAAGATATTTTATTAGATATTAAATAAGATGAGAAGCACAATTCTTAGTTTTAATTTCACAACGAGCGATTACACAGCTTCATTCCCTTACCCACTACAACTTGACCCCCTTACCTCATATGAGGCATCTTTGTTGTCAATGGAAACTTACAATACCCTTTTTAATATCACAGAGAAAAACAACAAGTTTAGTTATAATCCAGGAAGTGGATATAAAACTATAACCGTTTCACCTGGAGCTTACGAGATTTCTCAAATATCTTCAGAAGTCTCTCGCCTTATGAAAGAAAAAGGTGATGAACCAAAAAATATTGTAATAGATATTCAAAAACACACTTCAAAATCAACTATTAAACTTAAAAATAATTATAAAGTTGATTTCACGATTGAAAATTCGTTTAGAGAGCTATTGGGTTTCTCTTCAAAAAAGATTGAAAATAACGGGACGTTTTACAGTGATAATGTTATCCAAATATCCTCCGGTATAAATTCAGTATTAATTCATTGTGATTTGATTGACGGTGCTTATAACGATGGAATAAGAACAAATACAATATTTTCATTCAGTGCATACTCAACCCCGATTGGTTATAAATTTAATATGGAACCAAAAAATCTTGTCTATTTACCTGTGTCAGGAAAAACCATATACAGAGTAAATTTTAGGATAACCGACCAAGATAATCGTATGATATCCTTTAATGATGAAATTATATCCATCAGAATTCACCTACGTGAAGTTTTTCAATAAATAAATAATGGTTATTGTGAGAAAACACGAGTTGGGAAAATATAAAATAATTACAGGGGATGGGATGTTCCTTTCACCATACTATAAGGGTGAAGGTATGTTTCTTGGGAGAGGATACTATAAACCAAAGCGACAACGGGGTGTGGGACATCAATTTAGAAATAAAGGAGATGGGATAATTGATACTCTAATGGGTATTGGTTCAACCATCCTTAAACATAAAGACCTAATTGGTTCAACTGCTTCTGCCGTGGGCTCCGTTGCGGGTGCTATAAAGAGTATAAAAGATGCTCAAAAGGAGTCTCATAAATTACAAGCAATCAAAGAAATTAAAAAAGGTAAAACTCAACTATCTTCACAAGAACGACAAAAAATCATTAAAATACTTGGGTCAGGGTTTCAACGATTTTAATACTATATAAATACAAGTATGGAAGCGATTGATAGTATCTATGATTTGGATGATACGATTATCATTTCAAACTCTACTAAAAAGGAAGACTATTTTAAGGTAAATGCTATTACAGGAACAGACTGGAATTCAAACGGAACAAAAAGTTTTGAAATAAATAATCAACAAACTTACTTGAATCTAGCTGATAGTTTCTTGCTGTGTAAATTTAAATTCACTAAGGCTGCGAATAATACTAATGCTACACTCGTAAATGATTTCTTCTGGAAAATGTTTGACAGTGTCCGCCTGTATATTGGAACACAAGAGGTTGAAGCGGTTGATTATGTCTCTGCTACATCTGAAATGATGAAATTTACACTATATTCGTTTAGTGATAGAATGGGTAAGGGAGCTGTTGAAGGTTTTATTCCTGATATGTCAACGGGTACAAACGCAGACCCTGGTTATAGTCAAAGGAAGTCAATGTATAATGATGACGCAAAAGCTGAGAATAGTTTTACCGTAGCAGTACCTCTGAAAGGTATATTTGGATTTTGTGATTATGATAAAGTTTTGTATGGGCTTAAAATTAGATTTCAACTACAAAGGAATGATAATGTAAATAGATTGCTTTTTGGGGTTGAAAATGCTTTTGGAGAAAATAATAAATTTGTTATTAATGATTTGTGTTGGTATATCAGTGAATATACTCCTAATCTTAAAACGGAAGAGATGTTAAATAGAAGACTTAACTCAAAGAAACCGCTAAATGTATCATACCTTAAAAGAAGATGTCAACACGTTAAACTGGAACACACTACCTACACTTGGAATTTGGGTGTTCTTCAAGGAAAGCCACGATACCTCTGGCTCATTTTTAAAAAACCAGATGGAGAGGACGGTACTAATAAGAATAATGCGCTGAGTGATAATGCTAAGGTGAAACAACTTCGGGTTTCTCTTGATGGCACATTTTATCCGCGAGATAGATTGGAAATTGATTGGGAAAAAAATGATTATGCGGAAGCCTACAAGTCCTACCAAAAGGTGTGTGAAAGTAATGGTAATAATGATCCTATTTTGGATATGGTTGCATTTAAAGGTTTATATACAATCTACGCAATTGACCTGAGTTCTCAAAAGGAAACTATAAAGTCTAATCGAGTGGATACTTCTCTATACATTGAAAGAGGGGAGAATGAAGAAGTTGATGCTTATTGTTTGCTTTTGGAGGAAACAGAATTACAGATTAATACAGATAATGGTGTTATGATTAATATCACATAGGTTTTTTCTCATAAATAAATGGTAGGGGTATATGTTAATCAAATCAATCTTAATAAATTAACATCTTGTATTCAAAATCAAAAGCCTTGTATTATTAATGTTAATACAATTCAAAGAAAAGGAGCTGTAAGAATTGATGTTTTACTCACACACACACAAGTAAAAACACTAAATGATGTTGGATCACTTAAAATTAAAATGACGAAACCTATGTTAAAGAAATATTCAATAGACGAGTCAAGAGGAGGATTTCTCCCGTTTCTAATTCCTTTATTTGCTGGTTTAAGTGCGGCGGGAGCATTGACTGGTGGTATTTCAGCAGCGGTAAAAACTGCTAACGAAAGGAAGGCACAACTAAAAGCTCAAAAAGAATTGGAAAGACATAACAAGGAGTTGGAGAAACAAATTAGTGGAAGTGGTGTAATTGTAGATTTTGCTCAAAAACTTGAAAGTCTACCTGATAAAGCTAGATTGTTGGTTGGAGATATGCTTTCCTCTATCGCTCAAGCGGGTGTTAAACTAACTAAACGGGGTAATGGATTGTATCTTTCTCATAAATAAATGGATAAATGGTTTAAACAATTTGGAAAGAATACAACGTCAAATATAGAACTAGCTAAGTATTGTAAAACACTAAAAATTGATAATGTGGTTATTTGTATGAGAGATGAATTAATACATATAAATAAGAATACAAAGAATATTATTATGAATTTAGACACACAGAATGGTTCTCATTGGGTTTGTATTCATAATAGTCAGGATAAATATTATTTTGATAGTTATGGTATGCCACCACCTGTTGAAGTAATACAATTCTTACAGAATGGTGTTTATCAAACATTCCAAGTTCAAGAAATTAATTCTAAATGTTGTGGCCAATTATGTTTATATGTATTATTTCAACTCAACAATAATGAAAATTTTTATGATATCATTTTTTATCTAATATAAATGACCTATGTTGGAAAAGATGGTTCTATCTTTGGAAAATCCTCTCAGGATATTGATTTATCAAATTATTATACAAAGGCACAGGCTGAACGACAAAAATATAGTGTAAGTAAAAATATTAATATGAAGAATACTTATAAATTAATCAATTATCCAAACCCTACAGATGCGAATGACTTAATTAGATTAAGTGATTTATCACAATATATATTTTTAAAGAAAACAGCACGTTTTGTGAAAGAAGTAAAATTTACAACCACAACACCTGGTTATACTGACCATACACCTTTCCTCATTGAATTTAACTACCTGCTTACAATTGAATTTTATAAAGAAGGACATTTAGTTAATATGCGAATTAATAAATGGGGGTATGATATGCCTGATTTAGGGTATAATTGGTCTTTTTCAATAAACATAGAAGACCTACATGATTTAAATCAGTCTCGTAAAGAAGAATATTATCCACTTGGTGAGGATAAGGATTTATGTGGAAGTACAATTAGTAAACAACAAATACGTGATTTTAAGAAAATAAAAATATATGATAGTATAGCGATGGTTCGCATGACAAAGAAGGAAGGTAATGAGATAAGGATAGAAAGCCGAGGAATACAAACCGATTTGGTAGTGGGAAGATGGGGTGGTATTACCTGTCATAATATTAATCTCACATATATTTCTGATACATAAATGGCAGGAAGAAGACTACAAGAGAATTATAATTTTTGTATTCAAGGATACCTACAAGAAAAGGGTGCTCGGTATTACATACCTTATGATTTGGAGCATATACATGGGAATTTTGTCATAAAAAACTGGCCTTATACTGATATTGTTAAACCCACAAATAGAGACTTGTTTAAAATATTAAATAAAAATGAACTTCTCAAAGTTATGAAATATAAAACTCTTTTAGAAATCGTCAACAAATCTTATTGGTATCCTATTATGAGAAAAATAATTATAGATACAAGAATATCTCAAAATCCAGATGAGTATATGTATAATATTCTTTGGGGTTCAAACTCAAGGGTAGCAAGGGATGAGGAAGGAGTTGAAGAAGAGAAGGAGGAAAGAGAGAAAAAGGAGAAGGAGGAAAGGGAGAGGGAGGAGAAGGAGGAGAGGGAGAAAAATGAGAAGGAGGAAAGGGAGAAAAGGGAGAAGGAGGAAAGGGAGAAAAGGGAGAAAAAGGAGAAGGAGGAGAGGGAGAAAATGGAGGAGGAGGAGAGGGAGCAAAGAGAGAGGGAGGAAAAATATAAAAAGATGGAAATCACTGAGATTCATAAAAGATTGAGTGTATTAAAGCAAATAAATCAATCTCAACGCACCGAAGAGGAAATTAAAGAATTAACAACTCTTACGAAGATAATGGTTTCAAAAATAAGAACGTCAATGTCTTCAATTTCAGAGATTTAAACGAGAAAGTGGTGAAGAAGAAGAAGAAGAAGAAGGAAAAGATTATGTGATTGATGATGTTGGTGTCATTGACTTTAGTTAGTTTTTATTTGTAAATAAATGGAGGAGAGAGTGAAGGCATTCCTTAGGATTCTTTATGTTTTAAAAATAAAGATTGAAATGTATATGTTGAAAACCAAAAAGGTTTTGATACTCTGTCGGAATTTTTCTGATAAATAAATATGAGTTATTGTCTCAAATGTAAAAAGAAAACTAAATCTAAAAATATCTCTTATGTTAAAGCTAAAAATAATAGAGTTTATCAAAAAGGAATATGTCAAGTATGTGGCTCTAAAAAGTGCCAATTCATCTCTCCTAAAAGAGGAGGAGACATACAAAAGTTTCTGTCAGGAAGTAAATTTACAACAACTGGAATTCCAGGGGAATTACACCTTCCAGGGTATTCTTTCTGTGGTCCAGGAACAAACTTGGATAAAAGATTAGATGAGGCTGACAATCCTAAACCTTGGTCTAAACCTACAAATAGGGTTGACGAAGTGTGTATGAAGCATGATATTGCTTATGGGAAAACCACTACGTTGACTGAAAAACATAAAGCCGACAGCGAAATGTTGTATAATTTGTCTTTGATACAAAATCCAACGTTGAGAGAGAAAGTTGATAGGTTTATTGTGAGAAATTTGATAAATGCTAAATTGAAACTTGGTCTTGGTTATTCCTCAAAAAACTATTAGGCTCTAATGATGCCATCAAGACTGAGGAGCTTTTGGCTGAAGAATTACACAAACCTATAATCACAAAGTTTAAAAGAAGGAAGGTTTATTCTAAATACACTGACCACATATGGTCCGCTGATTTAATTGAATTGAATAATGACAGGGGATACAGGTATGCTTTAACCGTTATTGATTTGAGGAGTAGATTTGCCTGGGTTGTCCCTTTAAAAAATAAAAGGGGTGATACTTTAATGTTAGCCTTTAAGCTAATATTTGATCGGGATAAAAGGAAACCAAAGAAGTTATGGACTGATGAGGGAACAGAGTTCTATAACAAAATATTCATGAAATTTCTTAAGGGGAAGGGTATTAAATTATACAGCACCTTTAATGAAGGAAAGGCAGTTGTTATTGAGCGTTTTAATCGTACTTTAAAAGAGAAATTATATAAAAAATTCACACAACTCGGTTCTCAAAAATGGGTGTATTTAATTCAGGATATTGTAGATAATTACAATAATACAGTTCATTCATCAACACAATCAAAACCATCAGAAACATTTACAAAATTAGAATATGAAAAGGAGATTAATTTGAGAAAGCCCAAGTTCAAAGTTGGTGATATGGTAAGGATATACAAATGGAAAAGCCATTTTGAGAAAGGTTATACACAAAAATGGACTCGTGAATTATTTAAAATCATTGATGTAATGGATACAGTCCCTTGGACCTACAAATTATATGATTTAAATGGAGAGGAAATCTTGGGTTCATTTTACTCGCAAGAATTACAAAAAACAAAGCTAATAATTCATTAAACAACATTTCTATTCACCCCACCCAGATTAGCTAATTTAATTAGTGGTAATAATAAAAAAAAATTAAATAAATAAAAAATCATAAGCCACGCCCACACCGACCCCGCCCACACAGACCCCGCCCACACAGACCCCGCCCACACAGACCCCGCCCACACAGACCCCGCCCACACAGACCACACCCATCATCCCCCACCCTCCGTGCACCCCCACCCTTGACCCTTCACCCCCCTCATCCCACCCCCACCTTCCCCACACACACAAGGGGAGGGGAGGGGTGGGATGAGGGGGGTGAAGGGTCTTTGGCAGGGGTGCACCTCCCCGTTCCCTCCTTTATTCTCTTTTTGTAATTAAGAATTAAATAATTGTAAACAAAACAAATATATATAAATATTGAAAACATTAAAATCTTTATATTATTAAAACATTTTTCTTGAGGTATACATTCAACTTCTCCCCAGCATAAGTCATCAATTTCTTCCCAGCACAAGTCAAAGGTTGGTTCAGCAGATGTCTTCAGGTTTTGAATCTCTTTCTATTAAAGACAAGAGGGGAGAGATATTTATTTCATATTTATGTTCCATGTCAAAGCGTCTTGAAAAGCGCTATACAAAATAAATGTATTATTATTATTATTATTAATATAGGGTCGGATGCCCTTCCTGACACCAACCCTGAATCACCTCTTACGATGCGCAGGGATATGGTGTACCTATTATAAACGGTGAACCACACACACGTACACACATGCTTACCTCGAAAAAATCGAGCTTTGTGTTCAAGTGGTCGAGTTGAAAATTTAGGGTACCACATGTTGACGGGAAATAACCACTCTTTGGAAAATCAAAATCGTCCCACTCCAAGCTTTGGTCTTCAAGGCTGCAAACAAAATAAGGAGAAATTACTATGTTGAAGTAAGCTTGACAAAACATCACACACACGCACACACACATACACACACATACACACACATACACATTCACACATACACATACACACACACATTCACAGATACATACACACACACACATACACACACACACACACACACACACACACACACACACACACATTCATAGATACATACACACAAGAACACACACATACACATACACACACACATTCACAGATACATACACACACACACATACACACACGAACGCACACACAAACACATACACACACACACACACACACACACACATTCATAGATACATACACACAAGAACACACACATACACATACACACACACATTCACAGATACATACACACACATACACACACGAACACACACAAACACATACACACACGAACACACACACACACACACACACTAAGGCAGCGTCGTTTAACACAAATGTATTAATATTTAGTATCTTACCTTGCATATGAATCTTCCAAGAATGGTGAAACATACAGGTTGTCCAAGTTCATTTCGTTTTGCAACTCTTGAGATTCTGCAGTATTTTCATTCCAACCAGTTTGAAGTTCTGCCAGGATATTCGCATTGCTGTAAAGATAAAGGAATATTAAGTCATTTGTTGTATAATTAATCCCATACAAAGCTTTAAACACTTTAATTTTAAATGAAACTTACCTTGGTGAGTATTCTTCTTCTTTATCAGAGTAAAGGATGGAGTAGTAAGACATGTCGATCCCCAATGATCAAAATTGAATTGAACACGTTCTTTTATAATGAACAAAATGTATTTTCTTGAAATGACGACATGCAGTCATTTCGGGGAAGCCCTGAGCGTGTGTGAATAACAGGAAATAAGACAATGAAATCTTTCTGGGAAGTTATCCAAGTCATTGAAACAACGTCATTTCTCAAAAGCGAAGAATTAATAAAAAAAGGTTTGATTTGTAGGGTCGTTGTTTGAGTGGGTTATATTCACCAGATGATATTAAGAGTAAAAGGTTAAAAGGTCCATAAGGTCAGAAGGATCACAGGTGTTTAAGTGGTCTAATGAATAAGGATAACATGTCAAAAGGTATGAAGGTTCGTAAAGAACAGGGTGAGAGAAATAGAGGTCTTTAGGGTCAATATGGAAGTGAATGGGTCAAAGATTAATCTGCCAGATGATATGTAGAAGAAGGATGATAGGTCTATAAGAGAAAACAAATATTTGTAGTGTTTGAGTGGTCTAATGAACAACATTAAGGATAGGTACTACAGACAAAAGGTTCATAAAGATGAGGGTGGGAGAAATAGAGGTGTTTATGATTTTTGAAAAAGACAAGGGGGTAAATGACATTAGATAGGGATTTCCCATGTTAAACGGAGGTGTCCCAGAAGCAACATTATTACACTACTTGTGTTAGTGTTGAAAAACCACTTTTCGCACTTGTGTTGGTGCAGGAAACCACTTTTGCACTTGTATTAGTGTAGAAAAAACACTTTTTGCACTTGTGATAGTGTTGAAAAACCACTTTTCGCACTTGTGTTAGTGTTGAAAAACCACTTTACACACTTGTGTTGGTGCAGGAAACCACTTTTGCACTTGTATTAGTGTGGAAAAACCACTTTTCGCACTTGTGTTAGTGTTGAAAAACCACTTTTCGCACTTGTGTTAGTGTTGAAAAACCACTTTTCACACTTGTGTTGGTGCAGGAAACCACTTTTGCACTTGTATTAGTGTGGAAAAAACACTTTTTGCACTTGTGATAGTGTTGAAAAACCACTTTTTGTGCCTGTGTTAGTGTTGAAAAACCACTTTTCGCACTTGTGTTAGTGTTGAAAAACCACTTTTCGCACTTGTGTTGGTGCAGGAAACCACTTTTGCACTTGTATTAGTGTGGAAAAAACACTTTTTGCACTTGCTATATTGTTGAAAAACCACTTTTCGCACTTGTGTTAGTGTTGAAAAACCACTTTTTGCACTTGTGTTGGTGCAGGAAACCACTTTTGCACTTGTATTAGTGTGGAAAAAACACTTTTCGCACTTGTGTTAGTGTTGAAAAACCACTTTTCGCACTTGTGTTAGTGTTGAAAAACCACTTTTCCCACTTGTGTTAGTGTTGAAAAACCACTTTTCGCACTTGTGTTGGTGCAGGAAACCACTTTTGCACTTGTATTAGTGTGGAAAAAACACTTTTCGCACTTGTGTTAGTGTTGAAAAACCACTTTTCGCACTTGTGTTGGTGCAGGAAACCACTTTTGCACTTGTATTAGTGTGGAAAAACCACTTTTCGCACTTGTGTTAGTTTTGAAAAACCACTTTTCGCACTTGTGTTAGTGTTGAAAAACCACTTTTCGCACTTGTGTTAGTGTTGAAAAACAACTTTTCGCACTTGTGTTGGTGCAGGAAACCACTTTTGCACTTGTATTAGTGTGGAAAAACCACTTTTCGCACTTGTATTAGTGTTGAAAAACCACTTTTCACACTTGTGTTCGTGTTGAAAAACCACTTTTCGCACTAGTGTTGGTGCAGGTAACCACTTTTGTACTTGTGTTAGTGTTGAAAAACCACTTTTCGCACTTGTGTTAGTGTTGAAAAACCACTTTTCGCACTTGTGTTAGTGTTGAAAAACCACTTTTCGCACTTGTGTTGGTGCAGGAAACCACTTTTGCACTTATATTAGTGTGGAAAAACCACTTTTCGCACTTGTGTTAATGTTGAAAAACCACTTTTCGCACTTGTGTTAGTGTTGAAAAACCACTTTTCCCACTTGTGTTAGTGTTGAAAAACCCCTTTTCGCACTTGTGTTGGTGCAGGAAACCACTTTTGCACTTGTATTAGTGTGGAAAAAACACTTTTTGCACTTGTGATAGTGTTGAAAAACCACTTTTCGCACTTGTGTTAGTGTTGAAAAACCACTTTTCGCACTTGTGTTGGTGCAGGAAACCACTTTTGCATGTGTATTAGTGTGGAAAAACCACTTTTCGCACTTGTGTTAGTGTTGAAAAACCACTTTTCGCACTTGTGTTAGTGTTGAAAAACCACTTTTCGCACTTGTGTTAGTGTTGAAAAACCACTTTTCGTACTTGTGTTGGTGCAGGAAACCACTTTTGCACTTCTATTAGTGTGGAAAAAACACTTTTCGCACTTGTGTTAGTGTTGAAAAACCACTTTTCGCACTTGTGTAAGTGTTGAAAAACCACTTTTCGCACTTGTGTTGGTGCAGGAAACCACTTTTGCACTTGTATTAGTGTGGAAAAAACACTTTTTGCACTTGTGATAGTGTTGAAAAATCACTTTTCGCACTTGTGTTAGTGTTGAAAAACCACTTTTCGCACTTGTGTTGGTGCAGGAAACCACTTTTGCACTTGTATTAGTGTGGAAAAACCACTTTTTCGCACTTGTGTTAGTTTTGTGTTGGTGTGTTGTGTTAGTTTTGTGTTGTGTTTGTGTTTGCACATGTATTAGTGTTGAAAAACCACTTTTCGCACTTGTGTTAGTGTTGAAAAACCACTTTTCGCACTTGTATTAGTGTGGAAAAAACACGTTTTGCACTAGTGATAGTGTTGAAAAATCACTTTTCGCACTTGTGTTAGTGTTGAAAAACCATTTTTCGCACTTGTGTTGGTGCAGGAAACCACTTTTGCACTTGTATTAGTGTGGAAAAACCACTTTTTCGCACTTGTGTTAGTTTTGTGTTGGTGTGTTGTGTTAGTTTTGTGTTGTGTTTGTGTTTGCACTTGTATTAGTGTTGAAAAACCACTTTTCGCACTTGTGTTAGTGTTGAAAACTCGACTTTTCGCACTTGTGATAGCGTTGAAAAACCACTTTTCGCACTTGTGTTAGGTGTTGAAAAACCACTTTTCGCACTTGTGTTGGTGCAGGAAACCACTTTTGCACTTGTATTAGTGTGGAAAAAACACTTTTTGCACTTGTGATAGTGTTGAAAAACCACTTTTCGCACTTGTGTTAGTGTTGAAAAACCACTTTTCGCACTTGTGTTGGTGCAGGAAACCACTTTTGCACTTGTATTAGTGTGGAAAAAACACTTTTCGCACTTGTGTTAGTGTTGAAAAACCACTTTTCGCACTTGTGTTGGTGCAGGAAACCACTTTTGCACTTGTATTAGTGTGGAAAAAACACTTTTTGCACTTGCGATAGTGTTGAGTGTGGAAAAACCACTTTTCGCACTTGAGTTAGTGTTGAAAAACCACTTTTCGCACTTGTGTTAGTGTTGAAAAACCACTTTTCGCACTTGTGTTAGTGTTGAAAAACCACTTTTCGCACTTGTGTTAGTGTTGAAAAACCACTTTTCGCACTTGTGTTGGTGCAGGAAACCACTTTTGCACTTGTATTAGTGTGGAAAAAACACTTTTTGCACTTGTGATAGTGTTGAAAAACCACTTTTCGCACTTGTGTTAGTGTTGAAAAACCACTTTTCGCACTTGTGTTGGTGCAGGAAACCACTTTTGCACTTGTCTTAGTGTGGAAAAACCACTTTTCGCACTTGTGTTAGTGTTGAAAAACCACTTTTCGCACTTGTGTTCGTGTTGAAAAACCACTTTTCGCACTTGTGTTGGTGCAGGAAACCACTTTTGCACTTGTATTAGTGTAGAAAAAACACTTTTTGCACTTGTGATAGTGTTGAAAAACCACTTTTCGCACTTGTGTTAGTGTTGAAAAACCACTTTCCACACTTGTGTTGGTGCAGGAAACCACTTTTGCACTTGTATTAGTGTGGAAAAACCACTTTTCGCACTTGTGTTAGTGTTGAAAAACCACTTTTCGCACTTGTGTTAGTGTTGAAAAACCACTTTTCACACTTGTGTTGGTGCAGGAAACCACTTTTGCACTTGTATTAGTGTGGAAAAAACACTTTTTGCACTTGTGATAGTGTTGAAAAACCACTTTTTGCGCTTGTGTTAGTGTTGAAAAACCACTTTTCGCACTTGTGTTAGTGTTGAAAAACCACTTTTTGCACTTGTGTTGGTGCAGGAAACCACTTTTGCACTTGTATTAGTGTGGAAAAAACACTTTTTGCACTTGTGATAGTGTTGAAAAACCACTTTTCGCACTTGTGTTAGTGTTGAAAAACCACTTTTCGCACATGTGTTGGTGCAGAAAACACTTTTCGCACTTGTATTAGTGTTGAAAAACCACTTTTCGCACTTGTGTTAGTGTTGAAAAACCACTTTTCCCACTTGTGTTAGTGTTGAAAAACCACTTTTCGCACTTGTGTTGGTGCAGGAAACCACTTTTGCACTTGTATTAGTGTGGAAAAAACACTTTTCGCACTT
This sequence comes from Myxine glutinosa, assembly GCF_964187855.1. Taxonomy (NCBI): domain Eukaryota; kingdom Metazoa; phylum Chordata; class Myxini; order Myxiniformes; family Myxinidae; genus Myxine; species Myxine glutinosa. The sequence continues at coordinate 85,687 of NW_027616894.1, read as the reverse complement.
GTGTTAGTGTTGAAAAACCACTTTTCGCACTTGTGTTAGTGTTGAAAAACCACATTTCCCACTTGTGTTAGTGTTGAAAAACCACTTTTCGCACTTGTGTTGGTGCAGGAAACCACTTTTGCACTTCTATTAGTGTGGAAAAAACACTTTTCGCACTTGTGTTAGTGTTGAAAAACCACTTTTCGCACTTGTGTAAGTGTTGAAAAACCACTTTTCGCACTTGTGTTGGTGCAGGAAACCACTTTTGCACTTGTATTAGTGTGGAAAGAACACTTTTTGCACTTGTGATAGTGTTGAAAAACCACTTTTCGCACTTGTGTTAGTGTTGAAAAACCACTTTTCGCACTTGTGTTGGTGCAGGAAACCACTTTTGCACTTGTATTAGTGTGGAAAAACCACTTTTTCGCACTTGTGTTAGTGTTGAAAAACCACTTTTCGCACTTGTGTTAGTGTTGAAAAACCACTTTTCGCACTTGTGTTAGTGTTGAAAAACCACTTTTCGCACTTGTGTTGGTGCAGGTAGCCACTTTTGCACTTGTATTAGTGTGGAAAAAACACTTTTTGCACTTGCGATAGTGTTGAAAAACCACTTTCCGCACTTGTGTTAGTGTTGAAAAACCACTTTTCGCACTTGTGTTGGTGCAGGAAACCACTTTTGCACTTGTATTAGTGTGGAAAAAACACTTTTCGCACTTGTGTTAGTGTTGAAAAACCACTTTTCCCACTTGTGTTAGTGTTGAAAAACCACTTTTCCCACTTGTGTTAGTGTTGAAAAACCACTTTTCGCACTTGTGTTGGTGCAGGAAACCACTTTTGCACTTGTCTTAGTGTGGAAAAAACACTTTTTGCACTTGTGATATTGGTGAAAAACCACTTTTCGCACTTGTGTTAGTGTTGAAAAACCACTTTTCGCACTTGTGTTGGTGCAGGAAACCACTTTTGCACTTGTATTAGTGTGGAAAAAACACTTTTTGCACTTGCGATAGTGTTGAAAAACCACTTTTCCCGCTTGTGTTAGTGTTGAAAAACCACTTTTTGCACTTGTGTTAGTGTTGAAAAACCGCTTTTCGCACTTGTGTTAGTGTTGAAAAACCACTTTTCCCACTTGTGTTAGTGTTGAAAAACCACTTTTCGCACTTGTGTTGGTGCAGGAAACCACTTTTGCACTTGTATTAGTGTGGAAAAAACACTTTTTGCACTTGTGATAGTGTTGAAAAACCACTTTTCGCACTTGTGTTAGTGTTGAAAAACCACTTTCCACACTTGTGTTGGTGCAGGAAACCACTTTTGCACATGTATTAGTGTGGAAAAACCACTTTTCGCACTTGTGTTAGTGTTGAAAAACCACTTTTCGCACTTGTGTTCGTGTTGAAAAACCACTTTTCGCACTTGTGTTGGTGCAGGAAACCACTTTTGCACTTGTATTAGTGTAGAAAAAACACTTTTTGCACTTGTGATAGTGTTGAAAAACCACTTTTCGCACTTGTGTTAGTGTTGAAAAACCACTTTTCGCACTTGTGTTGGTGCAGGAAACCACTTTTGCACTTGTATTAGTGTGGAAAAACCACTTTTCGCACTTGTGTTAGTGTTGAAAAACCACTTTTCGCACTTGTGTTAGTGTTGAAAAACCACTTTTCGCACTTGTGTTAGAGTTGAAAAACCACTTTTCGTACTTGTGTTGGTGCAGGAAACCACTTTTGCACTTGTATTAGTGTGGAAAAAACACTTTTTGCACTTGTGATAGTGTTGAAAAACTACTTTTCGCACTTGTGTTAGTGTTGAAAAACCACTTTCCACACTTGTGTTGGTGCAGGAAACCACTTTTGCACTTGTATTAGTGGGGAAAAAACACTTTTTGCACTTGTGATAGTGTTGAAAAACCACTTTTCGCACTTGTGTTAGTGTTGAAAACTCGACTTTTCGCACTTGTGATAGCGTTGAAAAACCACTTTTCGCACTTGTGTTAGGTGTTGAAAAACCACTTTTCGCACTTGTGTTGGTGCAGGAAACCACTTTTGCACTTGTATTAGTGTGGAAAAAACACTTTTTGCACTTGTGATAGTGTTGAAAAACCACTTTTCGCACTTGTGTTAGTGTTGAAAAACCACTTTTCGCACTTGTGTTGGTGCAGGAAACCACTTTTGCACTTATATTAGTGTGGGAAAACCACTTTTCGCACTTGTGTTAATGTTGAAAAACCACTTTTCGCACTTGTGTTAGTGTTGAAAAACCACTTTTCCCACTTGTGTTAGTGTTGAAAAACCCCTTTTCGCACTTGTGTTGGTGCAGGAAACCACTTTTGCACTTGTATTAGTGTGGAAAAAACACTTTTTGCACTTGTGATAGTGTTGAAAAACCACTTTTCGCACTTGTGTTAGTGTTGAAAAACCACTTTTCGCACTTGTGTTGGTGCAGGAAACCACTTTTGCATGTGTATTAGTGTGGAAAAACCACTTTTCGCACTTGTGTTAGTGTTGAAAAACCACTTTTCGCAGTTGTGTTAGTGTTGAAAAACCACTTTTCGCACTTGTGTTAGTGTTGAAAAACCACTTTTCGCACTTGTGTTGGTGCAGGAAACCACTTTTGCACTTCTATTAGTGTGGAAAAAACACTTTTCGCACTTGTGTTAGTGTTGAAAAACCACTTTTCGCACTTGTGTTGGTGCAGGAAACCACTTTTGCACTTGTATTAGTGTGGAAAAAACACTTTTCGCACTTGCGATAGTGTTGAAAAACCACTTTTCGCACTTGTGTTAGTGTTGAAAAACCACTTTTCGCACTTGTGTTGGTGCAGGAAACCACTTTTGCACTTGTATTAGTGTGGAAAAAACACTTTTTGCACTTGTGTTAGTGTTGAAAAACCGCTTTTCGCACTTGTGTTAGTGTTGAAAAACCACTTTTCCCACTTGTGTTGGTGCAGGAAACCACTTTTGCACTTGTATTAGTGTGGAAAAAACACTTTTTGCACTTGTGATAGTGTTGAAAAACTACTTTTCGCACTTGTGTTAGTGTTGAAAAACCACTTTCCACACTTGTGTTGGTGCAGGAAACCACTTTTGCACATGTATTAGTGTGGAAAAACCACTTTTCGCACTTGTGTTAGTGTTGAAAAACCACTTTTCGCACTTGTGTTAGTGTTGAAAAACCACTTTTCGCACTTGTGTTGGTGCAGGAAACCACTTTTGCACTTGTATTAGTGTAGAAAAAACACTTTTTGCACTTGTGATAGTGTTGAAAAACCACTTTTCGCACTTGTGTTAGTGTTGAAAAACCACTTTCCACACTTGTGTTGGTGCAGGAAACCACTTTTGCACATGTATTAGTGTGGAAAAACCACTTTTCGCACTTGTGTTAGTGTTGAAAAACCACTTTTCGCACTTGTGTTAGTGTTGAAAAACCACTTTTCGCACTTGTGTTGGTGCAGGAAACCACTTTTGCACTTGTATTAGTGTAGAAAAAACACTTTTTGCACTTGTGATAGTGTTGAAAAACCACTTTTCGCACTTGTGTTAGTGTTGAAAAACCACTTTACACACTTGTGTTGGTGCAGGAAACCACTTTTGCACTTGTATTAGTGTGGAAAAACCACTTTTCGCACTTGTGTTAGTGTTGAAAAACCACTTTTCGCACTTGTGTTAGTGTTGAAAAACCACTTTTCACACTTGTGTTGGTGCAGGAAACCACTTTTGCACTTGTATTAGTGTGGAAAAAACACTTTTTGCACTTGTGATAGTGTTGAAAAACCACTTTTTGTGCCTGTGTTAGTGTTGAAAAACCACTTTTCGCACTTGTGTTAGTGTTGAAAAACCACTTTTCGCACTTGTGTTGGTGCAGGAAACCACTTTTGCACTTGTATTAGTGTGGAAAAAACACTTTTTGCACTTGCTATATTGTTGAAAAACCACTTTTCGCACTTGTGTTAGTGTTGAAAAACCACTTTTTGCACTTGTGTTGGTGCAGGAAACCACTTTTGCACTTGTATTAGTGTGGAAAAAACACTTTTCGCACTTGTGTTAGTGTTGAAAAACCACTTTTCGCACTTGTGTTAGTGTTGAAAAACCACTTTTCCCACTTGTGTTAGTGTTGAAAAACCACTTTTCGCACTTGTGTTGGTGCAGGAAACCACTTTTGCACTTGTATTAGTGTGGAAAAAACACTTTTCGCACTTGTGTTAGTGTTGAAAAACCACTTTTCGCACTTGTGTTGGTGCAGGAAACCACTTTTGCACTTGTATTAGTGTGGAAAAACCACTTTTCGCACTTGTGTTAGTTTTGAAAAACCACTTTTCGCACTTGTGTTAGTGTTGAAAAACCACTTTTCGCACTTGTGTTAGTGTTGAAAAACAACTTTTCGCACTTGTGTTGGTGCAGGAAACCACTTTTGCACTTGTATTAGTGTGGAAAAACCACTTTTCGCACTTGTATTAGTGTTGAAAAACCACTTTTCACACTTGTGTTCGTGTTGAAAAACCACTTTTCGCACTAGTGTTGGTGCAGGTAACCACTTTTGTACTTGTGTTAGTGTTGAAAAACCACTTTTCGCACTTGTGTTAGTGTTGAAAAACCACTTTTCGCACTTGTGTTAGTGTTGAAAAACCACTTTTCGCACTTGTGTTGGTGCAGGAAACCACTTTTGCACTTATATTAGTGTGGAAAAACCACTTTTCGCACTTGTGTTAATGTTGAAAAACCACTTTTCGCACTTGTGTTAGTGTTGAAAAACCACTTTTCCCATTTGTGTTAGTGTTGAAAAACCCCTTTTCGCACTTGTGTTGGTGCAGGAAACCACTTTTGCACTTGTATTAGTGTGGAAAAAACACTTTTTGCACTTGTGATAGTGTTGAAAAACCACTTTTCGCACTTGTGTTAGTGTTGAAAAACCACTTTTCGCACTTGTGTTGGTGCAGGAAACCACTTTTGCATGTGTATTAGTGTGGAAAAACCACTTTTCGCACTTGTGTTAGTGTTGAAAAACCACTTTTCGCACTTGTGTTAGTGTTGAAAAACCACTTTTCGCACTTGTGTTAGTGTTGAAAAACCACTTTTCGTACTTGTGTTGGTGCAGGAAACCACTTTTGCACTTCTATTAGTGTGGAAAAAACACTTTTCGCACTTGTGTTAGTGTTGAAAAACCACTTTTCGCACTTGTGTAAGTGTTGAAAAACCACTTTTCGCACTTGTGTTGGTGCAGGAAACCACTTTTGCACTTGTATTAGTGTGGAAAAAACACTTTTTGCACTTGTGATAGTGTTGAAAAATCACTTTTCGCACTTGTGTTAGTGTTGAAAAACCACTTTTCGCACTTGTGTTGGTGCAGGAAACCACTTTTGCACTTGTATTAGTGTGGAAAAACCACTTTTTCGCACTTGTGTTAGTTTTGTGTTGGTGTGTTGTGTTAGTTTTGTGTTGTGTTTGTGTTTGCACATGTATTAGTGTTGAAAAACCACTTTTCGCACTTGTGTTAGTGTTGAAAAACCACTTTTCGCACTTGTATTAGTGTGGAAAAAACACGTTTTGCACTAGTGATAGTGTTGAAAAATCACTTTTCGCACTTGTGTTAGTGTTGAAAAACCATTTTTCGCACTTGTGTTGGTGCAGGAAACCACTTTTGCACTTGTATTAGTGTGGAAAAACCACTTTTTCGCACTTGTGTTAGTTTTGTGTTGGTGTGTTGTGTTAGTTTTGTGTTGTGTTTGTGTTTGCACTTGTATTAGTGTTGAAAAACCACTTTTCGCACTTGTGATAGTGTTGAAAAACCACTTTTCGCACTTGTATTAGTGTGGAAAAAACACGTTTTGCACTAGTGATAGTGTTGAAAAACCACTTTTCGCACTTGTGTTAGTGTTGAAAAACCACTTTTCGCACTTGTGTTGGTGCAGGAAACCACTTTTGCACTTGTATTAGTGTGGAGAAAACACTTTTCGCACTTGTGATAGTGTTGAAAAACCACTTTTGCACTTGTATTAGTGTGGAAAAAACACATTTTGCACTAGTGATAGTGTTGAAAAACCACTTTTCGCACTTGTGTTAGTGTTGAAAACCCACTTTTCGCACTTGTGTTGGTGCAGGAAACCACTTTTGCACTTGTATTAGTGTGGAAAAAACACTTTTCGCACTTGTGTTAGTGTTGAAAAACCACTTTTTGCACTTGTGTTAGTGTTGAAAAACCACTTTTCGCACTTGTGTTAGTGTTGACAAACCACTTTTCGCACTTGTGTTGTTGCAGGAAACCACTTTTGCACTTGTATTAGTGTGGAAAAAACACTTTTTGCACTTGTGATAGTGTTGAAAAACCACTTTTCGCACTTGTGTTAGTGTTGAAAAACCACTTTTTGCACTTGTGTTGGTGCAGGAAACCACTTTTGCACTTGTATTAGTGTGGAAAAAACACTTTTTGCACTTGTGATAGTGTTGAAAAACCACTTTTCGCACTTGTGTTAGTGTTGAAAAACCACTTTTCGCACTTGTGTTGGTGCAGGAAACCACTTTTGCACTTGTATTAGTGTGGAGAAAACACTTTTCGCACTTGTATTAGTGTTGAAAAACCACTTTTCGCACTTGTGTTAGTGTTGAAAAACCACTTTTCCCACTTGTGTTAGTGTTGAAAAACCACTTTTCGCACTTGTGTTGGTGCAGGAAACCACTTTTGCACTTGTATTAGTGTGGAAAAAACACTTTTCGCACTTGTGTTAGTGTTGAAAAACCACTTTTCGCACTTGTGTTAGTGTTGAAAAACCACATTTCCCACTTGTGTTAGTGTTGAAAAACCACTTTTCGCACTTGTGTTGGTGCAGGAAACCACTTTTGCACTTCTATTAGTGTGGAAAAAACACTTTTCGCACTTGTGTTAGTGTTGAAAAACCACTTTTCGCACTTGTGTAAGTGTTGAAAAACCACTTTTCGCACTTGTGTTGGTGCAGGAAACCACTTTTGCACTTGTATTAGTGTGGAAAGAACACTTTTTGCACTTGTGATAGTGTTGAAAAACCACTTTTCGCACTTGTGTTAGTGTTGAAAAACCACTTTTCGCACTTGTGTTGGTGCAGGAAACCACTTTTGCACTTGTATTAGTGTGGAAAAACCACTTTTTCGCACTTGTGTTAGTGTTGAAAAACCACTTTTCGCACTTGTGTTAGTGTTGAAAAACCACTTTTCGCACTTGTGTTAGTGTTGAAAAACCACTTTTCGCACTTGTGTTGGTGCAGGTAACCACTTTTGCACTTGTATTAGTGTGGAAAAAACACTTTTTGCACTTGCGATAGTGTTGAAAAACCACTTTCCGCACTTGTGTTAGTGTTGAAAAACCACTTTTCGCACTTGTGTTGGTGCAGGAAACCACTTTTGCACTTGTATTAGTGTGGAAAAAACACTTTTCGCACTTGTGTTAGTGTTGAAAAACCACTTTTCGCACTTGTGTTAGTGTTGAAAAACCACTTTTCCCACTTGTGTTAGTGTTGAAAAACCACTTTTCGCACTTGTGTTGGTGCAGGAAACCACTTTTGCACTTGTATTAGTGTGGAAAAAACACTTTTTGCACTTGTGATAGTGTTGAAAAACCACTTTTCGCACTTGTGTTAGTGTTGAAAAACCACTTTTCGCACTTGTGTTGGTGCAGGAAACCACTTTTGCATGTGTATTAGTGTGGAAAAACCACTTTTCGCACTTGTGTTAGTGTTGAAAAACCACTTTTCGCAGTTGTGTTAGTGTTGAAAAACCACTTTTCGCACTTGTGTTAGTGTTGAAAAACCACTTTTCGCACTTGTGTTGGTGCAGGAAACCACTTTTGCACTTCTATTAGTGTGGAAAAAACACTTTTCGCACTTGTGTTAGTGTTGAAAAACCACTTTTCGCACTTGTGTTGGTGCAGGAAACCACTTTTGCACTTGTATTAGTGTGGAAAAAACACTTTTCGCACTTGCGATAGTGTTGAAAAACCACTTTTCGCACTTGTGTTAGTGTTGAAAAACCACTTTTCGCACTTGTGTTGGTGCAGGAAACCACTTTTGCACTTGTATTAGTGTGGAAAAAACACTTTTTGCACTTGTGTTAGTGTTGAAAAACCGCTTTTCGCACTTGTGTTAGTGTTGAAAAACCACTTTTCCCACTTGTGTTGGTGCAGGAAACCACTTTTGCACTTGTATTAGTGTGGAAAAAACACTTTTTGCACTTGTGATAGTGTTGAAAAACTACTTTTCGCACTTGTGTTAGTGTTGAAAAACCACTTTCCACACTTGTGTTGGTGCAGGAAACCACTTTTGCACATGTATTAGTGTGGAAAAACCACTTTTCGCACTTGTGTTAGTGTTGAAAAACCACTTTTCGCACTTGTGTTAGTGTTGAAAAACCACTTTTCGCACTTGTGTTGGTGCAGGAAACCACTTTTGCACTTGTATTAGTGTAGAAAAAACACTTTTTGCACTTGTGATAGTGTTGAAAAACCACTTTTCGCACTTGTGTTAGTGTTGAAAAACCACTTTCCACACTTGTGTTGGTGCAGGAAACCACTTTTGCACATGTATTAGTGTGGAAAAACCACTTTTCGCACTTGTGTTAGTGTTGAAAAACCACTTTTCGCACTTGTGTTAGTGTTGAAAAACCACTTTTCGCACTTGTGTTGGTGCAGGAAACCACTTTTGCACTTGTATTAGTGTAGAAAAAACACTTTTTGCACTTGTGATAGTGTTGAAAAACCACTTTTCGCACTTGTGTTAGTGTTGAAAAACCACTTTACACACTTGTGTTGGTGCAGGAAACCACTTTTGCACTTGTATTAGTGTGGAAAAACCACTTTTCGCACTTGTGTTAGTGTTGAAAAACCACTTTTCGCACTTGTGTTAGTGTTGAAAAACCACTTTTCACACTTGTGTTGGTGCAGGAAACCACTTTTGCACTTGTATTAGTGTGGAAAAAACACTTTTTGCACTTGTGATAGTGTTGAAAAACCACTTTTTGTGCCTGTGTTAGTGTTGAAAAACCACTTTTCGCACTTGTGTTAGTGTTGAAAAACCACTTTTCGCACTTGTGTTGGTGCAGGAAACCACTTTTGCACTTGTATTAGTGTGGAAAAAACACTTTTTGCACTTGCTATATTGTTGAAAAACCACTTTTCGCACTTGTGTTAGTGTTGAAAAACCACTTTTTGCACTTGTGTTGGTGCAGGAAACCACTTTTGCACTTGTATTAGTGTGGAAAAAACACTTTTCGCACTTGTGTTAGTGTTGAAAAACCACTTTTCGCACTTGTGTTAGTGTTGAAAAACCACTTTTCCCACTTGTGTTAGTGTTGAAAAACCACTTTTCGCACTTGTGTTGGTGCAGGAAACCACTTTTGCACTTGTATTAGTGTGGAAAAAACACTTTTCGCACTTGTGTTAGTGTTGAAAAACCACTTTTCGCACTTGTGTTGGTGCAGGAAACCACTTTTGCACTTGTATTAGTGTGGAAAAACCACTTTTCGCACTTGTGTTAGTTTTGAAAAACCACTTTTCGCACTTGTGTTAGTGTTGAAAAACCACTTTTCGCACTTGTGTTAGTGTTGAAAAACAACTTTTCGCACTTGTGTTGGTGCAGGAAACCACTTTTGCACTTGTATTAGTGTGGAAAAACCACTTTTCGCACTTGTATTAGTGTTGAAAAACCACTTTTCACACTTGTGTTCGTGTTGAAAAACCACTTTTCGCACTAGTGTTGGTGCAGGTAACCACTTTTGTACTTGTGTTAGTGTTGAAAAACCACTTTTCGCACTTGTGTTAGTGTTGAAAAACCACTTTTCGCACTTGTGTTAGTGTTGAAAAACCACTTTTCGCACTTGTGTTGGTGCAGGAAACCACTTTTGCACTTATATTAGTGTGGAAAAACCACTTTTCGCACTTGTGTTAATGTTGAAAAACCACTTTTCGCACTTGTGTTAGTGTTGAAAAACCACTTTTCCCACTTGTGTTAGTGTTGAAAAACCCCTTTTCGCACTTGTGTTGGTGCAGGAAACCACTTTTGCACTTGTATTAGTGTGGAAAAAACACTTTTTGCACTTGTGATAGTGTTGAAAAACCACTTTTCGCACTTGTGTTAGTGTTGAAAAACCACTTTTCGCACTTGTGTTGGTGCAGGAAACCACTTTTGCATGTGTATTAGTGTGGAAAAACCACTTTTCGCACTTGTGTTAGTGTTGAAAAACCACTTTTCGCACTTGTGTTAGTGTTGAAAAACCACTTTTCGCACTTGTGTTAGTGTTGAAAAACCACTTTTCGTACTTGTGTTGGTGCAGGAAACCACTTTTGCACTTCTATTAGTGTGGAAAAAACACTTTTCGCACTTGTGTTAGTGTTGAAAAACCACTTTTCGCACTTGTGTAAGTGTTGAAAAACCACTTTTCGCACTTGTGTTGGTGCAGGAAACCACTTTTGCACTTGTATTAGTGTGGAAAAAACACTTTTTGCACTTGTGATAGTGTTGAAAAATCACTTTTCGCACTTGTGTTAGTGTTGAAAAACCACTTTTCGCACTTGTGTTGGTGCAGGAAACCACTTTTGCACTTGTATTAGTGTGGAAAAACCACTTTTTCGCACTTGTGTTAGTTTTGTGTTGGTGTGTTGTGTTAGTTTTGTGTTGTGTTTGTGTTTGCACATGTATTAGTGTTGAAAAACCACTTTTCGCACTTGTGTTAGTGTTGAAAAACCACTTTTCGCACTTGTATTAGTGTGGAAAAAACACGTTTTGCACTAGTGATAGTGTTGAAAAATCACTTTTCGCACTTGTGTTAGTGTTGAAAAACCATTTTTCGCACTTGTGTTGGTGCAGGAAACCACTTTTGCACTTGTATTAGTGTGGAAAAACCACTTTTTCGCACTTGTGTTAGTTTTGTGTTGGTGTGTTGTGTTAGTTTTGTGTTGTGTTTGTGTTTGCACTTGTATTAGTGTTGAAAAACCACTTTTCGCACTTGTGATAGTGTTGAAAAACCACTTTTCGCACTTGTATTAGTGTGGAAAAAACACGTTTTGCACTAGTGATAGTGTTGAAAAACCACTTTTCGCACTTGTGTTAGTGTTGAAAAACCACTTTTCGCACTTGTGTTGGTGCAGGAAACCACTTTTGCACTTGTATTAGTGTGGAGAAAACACTTTTCGCACTTGTGATAGTGTTGAAAAACCACTTTTGCACTTGTATTAGTGTGGAAAAAACACATTGTGCACTAGTGATAGTGTTGAAAAACCACTTTTCGCACTTGTGTTAGTGTTGAAAACCCACTTTTCGCACTTGTGTTGGTGCAGGAAACCACTTTTGCACTTGTATTAGTGTGGAAAAAACACTTTTCGCACTTGTGTTAGTGTTGAAAAACCACTTTTTGCACTTGTGTTAGTGTTGAAAAACCACTTTTCGCACTTGTGTTAGTGTTGACAAACCACTTTTCGCACTTGTGTTGTTGCAGGAAACCACTTTTGCACTTGTATTAGTGTGGAAAAAACACTTTTTGCACTTGTGATAGTGTTGAAAAACCACTTTTCGCACTTGTGTTAGTGTTGAAAAACCACTTTTTGCACTTGTGTTGGTGCAGGAAACCACTTTTGCACTTGTATTAGTGTGGAAAAAACACTTTTTGCACTTGTGATAGTGTTGAAAAACCACTTTTCGCACTTGTGTTAGTGTTGAAAAACCACTTTTCGCACTTGTGTTGGTGCAGGAAACCACTTTTGCACTTGTATTAGTGTGGAGAAAACACTTTTCGCACTTGTATTAGTGTTGAAAAACCACTTTTCGCACTTGTGTTAGTGTTGAAAAACCACTTTTCCCACTTGTGTTAGTGTTGAAAAACCACTTTTCGCACTTGTGTTGGTGCAGGAAACCACTTTTGCACTTGTATTAGTGTGGAAAAAACACTTTTCGCACTTGTGTTAGTGTTGAAAAACCACTTTTCGCACTTGTGTTAGTGTTGAAAAACCACATTTCCCACTTGTGTTAGTGTTGAAAAACCACTTTTCGCACTTGTGTTGGTGCAGGAAACCACTTTTGCACTTCTATTAGTGTGGAAAAAACACTTTTCGCACTTGTGTTAGTGTTGAAAAACCACTTTTCGCACTTGTGTAAGTGTTGAAAAACCACTTTTCGCACTTGTGTTGGTGCAGGAAACCACTTTTGCACTTGTATTAGTGTGGAAAGAACACTTTTTGCACTTGTGATAGTGTTGAAAAACCACTTTTCGCACTTGTGTTAGTGTTGAAAAACCACTTTTCGCACTTGTGTTGGTGCAGGAAACCACTTTTGCACTTGTATTAGTGTGGAAAAACCACTTTTTCGCACTTGTGTTAGTGTTGAAAAACCACTTTTCGCACTTGTGTTAGTGTTGAAAAACCACTTTTCGCACTTGTGTTAGTGTTGAAAAACCACTTTTCGCACTTGTGTTGGTGCAGGTAACCACTTTTGCACTTGTATTAGTGTGGAAAAAACACTTTTTGCACTTGCGATAGTGTTGAAAAACCACTTTCCGCACTTGTGTTAGTGTTGAAAAACCACTTTTCGCACTTGTATTGGTGCAGGAAACCACTTTTGCACTTGTATTAGTGTGGAAAAAACACTTTTCGCACTTGTGTTAGTGTTGAAAAACCACTTTTCGCACTTGTGTTAGTGTTGAAAAACCACTTTTCCCACTTGTGTTAGTGTTGAAAAACCACTTTTCGCACTTGTGTTGGTGCAGGAAACCACTTTTGCACTTGTATTAGTGTGGAAAAAACACTTTTTGCACTTGTGATATTGGTGAAAAACCACTTTTCGCACTTGTGTTAGTGTTGAAAAACCACTTTTCGCACTTGTGTTGGTGCAGGAAACCACTTTTGCACTTGTATTAGTGTGGAAAAAACACTTTTTGCACTTGCGATAGTGTTGAAAAACCACTTTTCCCGCTTGTGTTAGTGTTGAAAAACCACTTTTTGCACTTGTGTTAGTGTTGAAAAACCGCTTTTCGCACTTGTGTTAGTGTTGAAAAACCACTTTTCCCACTTGTGTTAGTGTTGAAAAACCACTTTTCGCACTTGTGTTGGTGCAGGAAACCACTTTTGCACTTGTATTAGTGTGGAAAAAACACTTTTTGCACTTGTGATAGTGTTGAAAAACCACTTTTCGCACTTGTGTTAGTGTTGAAAAACCACTTTTCGCACTTGTGTTGGTGCAGGAAACCACTTTTGCACTTCTATTAGTGTTGAAAAACCACTTTTCGCACTTGTGTTAGTGTTGAAAAACCACTTTTCGCACTTGTGTTGGTGCAGGAAACCACTTTTGCACTTGTATTAGTGTGGAAAATACACTTTTTGCACTTGTGATAGTGTTGAAAAACCACTTTTCGCACTTGTGTTGGTGCAGGAAACCACTTTTGCACTTGTATTAGTGTGGAAAAAACACTTTTTGCACTTGTGATAGTGTTGAAAAACCACTTTTCGGCCTTATGTTAGTGTTGAAAAACCACTTTTCGCACTTGTGTTGGTGCAGGAAACCACTTTTGCACTTGTATTAGTGTGGAAAAAAAACTTTTTGCACTTGCGACAGTGTTGAAAAACCACTTTTCGCACTTGTGTTAGTGTTGAAAAACCACTTTTCGCACTTGTGTTAGTGTTGAAAAACCACTTTTCGCACTTGTGTTAGTGTTGAAAAACCACTTTTCGCACTTGTGTTAGTGTTGAAAAACCACTTTTCGCACTTGTGTTGGTGCAGGAAACCACTTTTGCACTTGTATTAGTGTGGAAAAAACATTTTTGCACTTGTGATAGTGTTGAAAAACCACTTTTCGCACTTGTGTTAGTGTTGAAAAACCACTTTTCGCACTTGTGTGGGTGCAGGAAACCACTTTTGCACTTGTATTAGTGTGGAAAAAACATTTTTGCACTTGTGATAGTGTTGAAAAACCACTTTTCGCACTTGTGTTAGTGTTGCAAAACCACTTTTCGCACTTGTGTTGGTGCAGGAAACCACTTTTGCACTTGTATTAGTGTGGAAAAAACACTTTTTGCACTTGCTATATTGTTGAAAAACCACTTTTCGCACTTGTGTTAGTGTTGAAAAACCACTTTTTGCACTTGTGTTGGTGCAGGAAACCACTTTTGCACTTGTATTAGTGTGGAAAAAACACTTTTCGCACTTGTGTTAGTGTTGAAAAACCACTTTTCGCACTTGTGTTAGTGTTGAAAAACCACTTTTCCCACTTGTGTTAGTGTTGAAAAACCACTTTTCGCACTTGTGTTGGTGCAGGAAACCACTTTTGCACTTGTATTAGTGTGGAAAAAACATTTTTGCACTTGTGATAGTGTTGAAAAACCACTTTTCGCACTTGTGTTAGTGTTGAAAAACCACTTTTCGCACTTGTGTTGGTGCAGGAAACCACTTTTGCACTTGTATTAGTGTGGAAAAACCACTTTTCGCACTTGTGTTAGTGTTGAAAAACCACTTTTCGCACTTGTGTTAGTGTTGAAAAACCACTTTTCGCCCTTGTGTTAGTGTTGAAAAACCACTTTTCGCACTTGTGTTAGTGTTGAAAAACCACTTTTCGCACTTGTGTTGGTGCAGGAAACCACTTTTGCACTTGTATTAGTGTGGAAAAAACACTTTTTGCACTTGTGATAGTGTTGAAAAACCACTTTTCGCACTTGTGTTAGTGTTGAAAAACCACTTTTCGCACTTGTGTTGGTGCAGGAAACCACTTTTGCACTTGTATTAGTGTGGAAAAAACACTTTTTGCACTTGTGATAGTGTTGAAAAACCACTTTTCGGCCTTATGTTAGTGTTGAAAAACCACTTTTCGCACTTGTGTTGGTGCAGGAAACCACTTTTGCACTTGTATTAGTGTGGAAAAAACACTTTTCGCACTTGTGTTAGTGTTGAAAAACCACTTTTCGCACTTGTGTTAGTGTTGAAAAACCACTTTTCCCACTTGTGTTTGTGTTGAAAAACCACTTTTCGCACTTGTGTTGGTGCAGGAAACCACTTTTGCACTTGTATTAGTGTGGAAAAAACACTTTTTGCACTTGTGATATTGTTGAAAAACCACTTTTCGCACTTGTGTTAGTGTTGAAAAACCGCTTTTCGCACTTGTGTTGGTGCAGGAAACCACTTTTGCACTTGTATTAGTGTGGAAAAAAAACTTTTTGCACTTGCGATAGTGTTGAAAAACCACTTTTCGCACTTGTGTTAGTGTTGAAAAACCACTTTTCGCACTTGTGTTAGTGTTGAAAAACCACTTTTCGCACTTGTGTTAGTGTTGAAAAACCACTTTTCGCACTTGTGTTAGTGTTGAAAAACCACTTTTCGCACTTGTGTTGGTGCAGGAAACCACTTTTGCACTTGTATTAGTGTGGAAAAAACATTCTTGCACTTGTGATAGTGTTGAAAAACCACTTTTCGCACTTGTGTTAGTGTTGAAAAACCACTTTTCGCACTTGTGTTGGTGCAGGAAACCACTTTTACACTTGTATTAGTGTGGAAAAACCACTTTTCGCACTTGTGTTAGTGTTGAAAAACCACTTTTCGCACTTGTGTTAGTGTTGAAAAACCACTTTTCGCACTTGTGTTAGTGTTGAAAAACCACTTTTCGCACTTGTGTTAGTGTTGAAAAACCACTTTTCGCACTTGTGTTAGTGTTGAAAAACCACTTTTCGCACTTGTGTTGGTGCAGGAAACCACTTTTGCACTTGTATTAGTGTGGAAAATACACTTTTTGCACTTGTGATAGTGTTGAAAAACCACTTTTCGCACTTGTGTTAGTGTTGAAAAACCACTTTTCGCACTTGTGTTGGTGCAGGAAACCACTTTTGCACTTGTATTAGTGTGGAAAAAACACTTTTTGCACTTGTGATAGTGTTGAAAAACCACTTTTCGGCCTTATGTTAGTGTTGAAAAACCACTTTTCGCACTTGTGTTGGTGCAGGAAACCACTTTTGCACTTGTATTAGTGTGGAAAAAAAACTTTTTGCACTTGCGATAGTGTTGAAAAACCACTTTTCGCACTTGTGTTAGTGTTGAAAAACCACTTTTCGCACTTGTGTTAGTGTTGAAAAACCACTTTTCGCACTTGTGTTAGTGTTGAAAAACCACTTTTCGCACTTGTGTTAGTGTTGAAAAACCACTTTTCGCACTTGTGTTGGTGCAGGAAACCACTTTTGCACTTGTATTAGTGTGGAAAAAACATTTTTGCACTTGTGATAGTGTTGAAAAACCACTTTTCGCACTTGTGTTAGTGTTGAAAAACCACTTTTCGCACTTGTGTTGGTGCAGGAAACCACTTTTACACTTGTATTAGTGTGGAAAAACCACTTTTCGCACTTGTGTTAGTGTTGAAAAACCACTTTTCGCACTTGTGTTAGTGTTGAAAAACCACTTTTCGCACTTGTGTTAGTGTTGAAAAACCACTTTTTGCACTTGTGTTAGTGTTGAAAAACCACTTTTCGCACTTGTGTTGGTGCAGGAAACCACTTTTGCACTTGTATTAGTGTGGAAAAAACACTTTTTGCACTTGTGATAGTGTTGAAAAACCACTTTTCGCACTTGTGTTAGTGTTGAAAAACCACTTTTCGCACTTGTGTTGGTGCAGGAAAACACTTTTGCACTTGTATTAGTGTGGAAAAAACACTTTTTGCACTTGTGATAGTGTTGAAAAACCACTTTTCGGCCTTATGTTAGTGTTGAAAAACCACTTTTCGCACTTGTGTTGGTGCAGGAAACCACTTTTGCACTTGTATTAGTGTGGAAAAAACACTTTTCGCACTTGTGTTAGTGTTGAAAAACCACTTTTCGCACTTGTGTTAGTGTTGAACAACCACTTTTCCCACTTGTGTTTGTGTTGAAAAAACACTTTTCGCACTTGTGTTGGTGCAGGAAACCACTTTTGCACTTGCATTAGTGTGGAAAAAACACTTGTTGCACTTGTGATATTGTTGAAAAACCACTTTTCGCACTTGTGTTAGTGTTGAAAAACCATTTTCGCACTTGTGTTGGTGCAGGAAACCACTTTTGCACTTGTATTAGTGTGGAAAAAACACTTTTTGCACTTGCGATAGTGTTGAAAAACCACTTTTCGCACTTGTGTTAGTGTTGAAAAACCACTTTTCGCACTTGTGTTGGTGCAGGAAACCACTTTTGCACTTGTATTAGTGTGGAAAAAACACTTTTTGCACTTGCGATAGTGTTGAAAAACCACTTTTCGCACTTGTGTTAGTGTTGAAAAACCACTTTTCGCACTTGTGTTGGTGCAGGAAACCACTTTTGCACTTGTATTAGTGTGGAAAAAACACTTTTTGCACTTGTGATAGTGTTGAAAAACCACTTTTCGCACTTGTGTTAGTGTTGAAAAACCACTTTCCACACTTGTGTTGGTGCAGGAAACCACTTTTGCACATGTATTAGTGTGGAAAAACCACTTTTCGCACTTGTGTTAGTGTTGAAAAACCACTTTTCGCACTTGTGTTAGTGTTGAAAAACCACTTTTCGCACTTGTGTTGGTGCAGGAAACCACTTTTGCACTTGTATTAGTGTGGAAAAACCACTTTTTGCACTTGTGTTTGTGTTGAAAAACCACTTTTCACACTTGTGTTAGTGTTGAAAAACCACTTTTCACACTTGTGTTGGTGCAGGAAACCACTTTTGCACTTGTATTAGTGTGGAAAAAACACTTTTTGCACTTGTGATAGTGTTGAAAAACCACTTTTTGCGCTTGTGTTAGTGTTGAAAAAC
The DNA here is from genome assembly GCF_964187855.1 of Myxine glutinosa. Lineage (NCBI taxonomy): Eukaryota > Metazoa > Chordata > Myxini > Myxiniformes > Myxinidae > Myxine > Myxine glutinosa. The sequence continues at coordinate 67,984 of NW_027616894.1, read as the reverse complement.
CACTTTTCGCACTTGTGTTAGTGTTGAAAAACCACTTTTCGCACTTGTGTTGGTGCAGGAAACCACTTTTGCACTTGTATTAGTGTGGAAAAAACACTTTTTGCACTTGCTATATTGTTGAAAAACCACTTTTCGCACTTGTGTTAGTGTTGAAAAACCACTTTTCGCACTTGTGTTGGTGCAGGAAACCACTTTTGCACTTGTATTAGTGTGGAAAAAACACTTTTCGCACTTGTGTTAGTGTTGAAAAACCACTTTTCCCACTTGTGTTAGTGTTGAAAAACCACTTTTCGCACTTGTGTTGGTGCAGGAAACCACTTTTGCACTTGTATTAGCGTGGAAAAAACACTTTTCGCACTTGTGTTAGTGTTGAAAAACCACTTTTCGCACCTGCGTTGGTGCAGGAAACCACTTTTGCACTTGTATTAGTGTGGAAAAACCACTTTTCGCACTTGTGTTAGTTTTGAAAAACCACTTTTCGCACTTGTGTTAGTGTTGAAAAACCACTTTTCGCACTTGTGTTGGTGCAGGAAACCACTTTTGCACTTGTATTAGTGTGGAAAAAACACTTTTCGCACTTGTGTTAGTGTTGAAAAACCACTTTTCGCACTTGTGTTAGTGTTGAAAAACCACTTTTCCCACTTGTGTTAGTGTTGAAAAACCACTTTTCGCACTTGTGTTGGTGCAGGAAACCACTTTTGCACTTGTATTAGTGTGGAAAAAACACTTTTTGCACTTGTGATATTGTTGAAAAACCACTTTTCGCACTTGTGTTAGTGTTGAAAAACCATTTTCACACTTGTGTTGGTGCAGGAAACCACTTTTGCACTTGTATTAGTGTGGAAAAAACACTTTTTGCACTTGCGATAGTGTTGAAAAACCACTTTTCGCACTTGTGTTAGTGTTGAAAAACCACTTTTCGCACTTGTGTTGGTGCAGGAAACCACTTTTGCACTTGTATTAGTGTGGAAAAAACACTTTTTGCACTTGCGATAGTGTTGAAAAACCACTTTTCGCACTTGTGTTAGTGTTGAAAAACCACTTTTCGCACTTGTGTTGGTGCAGGAAACCACTTTTGCACTTGTATTAGTGTGGAAAAAACACTTTTTGCACTTGTGATAGTGTTGAAAAACCACTTTTCGCACTTGTGTTAGTGTTGAAAAACCACTTTCCACACTTGTGTTGGTGCAGGAAACCACTTTTGCACATGTATTAGTGTGGAAAAACCACTTTTCGCACTTGTGTTAGTGTTGAAAAACCACTTTTCGCACTTGTGTTAGTGTTGAAAAACCACTTTTCGCACTTGTGTTGGTGCAGGAAACCACTTTTGCACTTGTATTAGTGTGGAAAAACCACTTTTTGCACTTGTGTTTGTGTTGAAAAACCACTTTTCGCACTTGTGTTAGTGTTGAAAAACCACTTTTCACACTTGTGTTGGTGCAGGAAACCACTTTTGCACTTGTATTAGTGTGGAAAAAACACTCTTTGCACTTGTGATAGTGTTGAAAAACCACTTTTTGCGCTTGTGTTAGTGTTGAAAAACCACTTTTCGCACTTGTGTTAGTGTTGAAAAACCACTTTTCGCACTTGTGTTGGTGCAGGAAACCACTTTTGCACTTGTATTAGTGTGGAAAAAACACTTTTTGCACTTGCTATATTGTTGAAAAACCACTTTTCGCACTTGTGTTAGTGTTGAAAAACCACTTTTCGCACTTGTGTTGGTGCAGGAAACCACTTTTGCACTTGTATTAGTGTGGAAAAAACACTTTTCGCACTTGTGTTAGTGTTGAAAAACCACTTTTCGCACTTGTATTAGTGTTGAAAAACCACTTTTCCCACTTGTGTTAGTGTTGAAAAACCACTTTTCCCACTTGTGTTGGTGCAGGAAACCACTTTTGCACTTGTATTAGCGTGGAAAAAACACTTTTCGCACTTGTGTTAGTGTTGAAAAACCACTTTTCGCACCTGCGTTGGTGCAGGAAACCACTTTTGCACTTGTATTAGTGTGGAAAAACCACTTTTCGCACTTGTGTTAGTTTTGAAAAACCACTTTTCGCACTTGTGTTAGTGTTGAAAAACCACTTTTCGCACTTGTGTTGGTGCAGGAAACCACTTTTGCACTTGTATTAGTGTGGAAAAAACACTTTTCGCACTTGTGTTAGTGTTGAAAAACCACTTTTCGCACTTGTGTTAGTGTTGAAAAACCACTTTTCCCACTTGTGTTAGTGTTGAAAAACCACTTTTCGCACTTGTGTTGGTGCAGGAAACCACTTTTGCACTTGTATTAGTGTGGAAAAAACACTTTTTGCACTTGTGATAGTGTTGAAAAACCACTTTTCGCACTTGTGTTAGTGTTGAAAAACCACTTTCCACACTTGTGTTGGTGCAGGAAACCACTTTTGCACTTGTTTTAGTGTGGAAAAACCACTTTTTGCACTTGTGTTAGTGTTGAAAAACCACTTTTCGCACTTGTGTTAGTGTTGAAAAACCACTTTTCGCACTTGTGTTGGTGCAGGAAACCACTTTTGCACTTGTATTAGTGTGGAAAAAACACTTTTCGCACTTGTGTTAGTGTTGAAAAACCACTTTTCGCACTTATGTTAGTGTTGAAAAACCACTTTTCCCACTTGTGTTTGTGTTGAAAAACCACTTTTCGCACTTGTGTTGGTGCAGGAAACCACTTTTGCACTTGTATTAGTGTGGAAAAAACACTTTTTGCACTTGTGATATTGTTGAAAAACCACTTTTCGCACTTGTGTTAGTGTTGAAAAACCATTTTCGCACTTGTGTTGGTGCAGGAAACCACTTTTGCACTTGTATTAGTGTGGAAAAAACACTTTTTGCACTTGCGATAGTGTTGAAAAACCACTTTTCGCACTTGTGTTAGTGTTGAAAAACCACTTTTCGCACTTGTGTTGGTGCAGGAAACCACTTTTGCACTTGTATTAGTGTGGAAAAAACACTTTTTGCAGTTGCGATAGTGTTGAAAAACCACTTTTCGCACTTGTGTTAGTGTTGAAAAACCACTTTTCGCACTTGTGTTGGTGCAGGAAACCACTTTTGCACTTGTATTAGTGTGGAAAAAACACTTTTTGCACTTGTGATAGTATTAAAAAACCACTTTTCGCACTTGTGTTAGTGTTGAAAAACCACTTTCCACACTTGTGTTGGTGCAGGAAACCACTTTTGCACATGTATTAGTGTGGAAAAACCACTTTTCGCACTTGTGTTAGTGTTGAAAAACCACTTTTCGCACTTGTGTTAGTGTTGAAAAACCACTTTTCGCACTTGTGTTGGTGCAGGAAACCACTTTTGCACTTGTATTAGTGTGGAAAAACCACTTTTTGCACTTGTGTTTGTGTTGAAAAACCACTTTTCGCACTTGTGTTAGTGTTGAAAAACCACTTTTCACACTTGTGTTGGTGCAGGAAACCACTTTTGCACTTGTATTAGTGTGGAAAAAACACTTTTTGCACTTGTGATAGTGTTGAAAAACCACTTTTTGCGCTTGTGTTAGTGTTGAAAAACCACTTTTCGCACTTGTGTTAGTGTTGAAAAACCACTTTTCGCACTTGTGTTGGTGCAGGAAACCACTTTTGCACTTGTATTAGTGTGGAAAAAACACTTTTTGCACTTGCTATATTGTTGAAAAACCACTTTTCGCACTTGTGTTAGTGTTGAAAAACCACTTTTCGCACTTGTGTTGGTGCAGGAAACCACTTTTGCACTTGTATTAGTGTGGAAAAAACACTTTTCGCACTTGTGTTAGGGTTGAAAAACCACTTTTCGCACTTGTGTTAGTGTTGAAAAACCACTTTTCCCACTTGTGTTAGTGTTGAAAAACCACTTTTCGCACTTGTGTTGGTGCAGGAAACCACTTTTGCACTTGTATTAGCGTGGAAAAAACACTTTTCGCACTTGTGTTAGTGTTGAAAAACCACTTTTCGCACCTGCGTTGGTGCAGGAAACCACTTTTGCACTTGTATTAGTGTGGAAAAACCACTTTTCGCACTTGTGTTAGTTTTGAAAAACCACTTTTCGCACTTGTGTTAGTGTTGAAAAACCACTTTTCGCACTTGTGTTGGTGCAGGAAACCACTTTTGCACTTGTATTAGTGTGGAAAAAACACTTTTCGCACTTGTGTTAGTGTTGAAAAACCACTTTTCGCACTTGTGTTAGTGTTGAAAAACCACTTTTCCCACTTGTGTTAGTGTTGAAAAACCACTTTTCGCACTTGTGTTGGTGCAGGAAACCACTTTTGCACTTGTATTAGTGTGGAAAAAACACTTTTTGCACTTGTGATATTGTTGAAAAACCACTTTTCGCACTTGTGCTAGTGTTGAAAAACCATTTTCGCACTTGTGTTGGTGCAGGAAACCACTTTTGCACTTGTATTAGTGTGGAAAAAACACTTTTTGCACTTGCGATAGTGTTGAAAAACCACTTTTCGCACTTGTGTTAGTGTTGAAAAACCACTTTTCGCACTTGTGTTGGTGCAGGAAACCACTTTTGCACTTGTATTAGTGTGGAAAAAACACTTTTTGCACTTGCGATAGTGTTGAAAAACCACTTTTCGCACTTGTGTTAGTGTTGAAAAACCACTTTTCACACTTGTGTTGGTGCAGGAAACCACTTTTGCACTTGTATTAGTGTGGAAAAAACACTTTTTGCACTTGTGATAGTGTTGAAAAACCACTTTTCGCACTTGTGTTAGTGTTGAAAAACCACTTTCCACACTTGTGTTGGTGCAGGAAACCACTTTTGCACATGTATTAGTGTGGAAAAACCACTTTTCGCACTTGTGTTAGTGTTGAAAAACCACTTTTCGCACTTGTGTTAGTGTTGAAAAACCACTTTTCGCACTTGTGTTGGTGCAGGAAACCACTTTTGCACTTGTATTAGTGTGGAAAAACCACTTTTTGCACTTGTGTTTGTGTTGAAAAACCACTTTTCGCACTTGTGTTAGTGTTGAAAAACCACTTTTCACACTTGTGTTGGTGCAGGAAACCACTTTTGCACTTGTATTAGTGTGGAAAAAACACTTTTTGCACTTGTGATAGTGTTGAAAAACCACTTTTTGCGCTTGTGTTAGTGTTGAAAAACCACTTTTCGCACTTGTGTTAGTGTTGAAAAACCACTTTTCGCACTTGTGTTGGTGCAGGAAACCACTTTTGCACTTGTATTAGTGTGGAAAAAACACTTTTTGCACTTGCTATATTGTTGAAAAACCACTTTTCGCACTTGTGTTAGTGTTGAAAAACCACTTTTCGCACTTGTGTTGGTGCAGGAAACCACTTTTGCACTTGTATTAGTGTGGAAAAAACACTTTTCGCACTTGTGTTAGTGTTGAAAAACCACTTTTCGCACTTGTGTTAGTGTTGAAAAACCAATTTTCCCACTTGTGTTAGTGTTGAAAAACCACTTTTCCCACTTGTGTTGGTGCAGGAAACCACTTTTGCACTTGTATTAGCGTGGACAAAAACACTTTTCGCACTTGTGTTAGTGTTGAAAAACCACTTTTCGCACCTGCGTTGGTGCAGGAAACCACTTTTGCACTTGTATTAGTGTGGAAAACCACTTTTCGCACTTGTGTTAGTTTTGAAAAACCACTTTTCGCACTTGTGTTAGTGTTGAAAAACCACTTTTCGCACTTGTGTTGGTGCAGGAAACCACTTTTGCACTTGTATTAGTGTGGAAAAAAACACTTTTCGCACTTGTGTTAGTGTTGAAAAACCACTTTTCGCACTTGTGTTAGTGTTGAAAAACCACTTTTCCCACTTGTGTTAGTGTTGAAAAACCACTTTTCGCACTTGTGTTGGTGCAGGAAACCACTTTTGCACTTGTATTAGTGTGGAAAAAACACTTTTTGCACTTGTGATAGTGTTGAAAAACCACTTTTCGCACTTGTGTTAGTGTTGAAAAACCACTTTCCACACTTGTGTGGTGCAGGAAACCACTTTTGCACTTGTTTTAGTGTGGAAAAACCACTTTTTGCACTTGTGTTAGTGTTGAAAAACCACTTTTCGCACTTGTGTTAGTGTTGAAAAACCACTTTTCGCACTTGTGTTGGTGCAGGAAACCACTTTTGCACTTGTATTAGTGTGGAAAAAACACTTTTTGCACTTGTGATAGTGTTGAAAAACCACTTTTCGCACTTGTGTTAGTGTTGAAAAACCACTTTTTGCACTTGTGTTGGTGCAGGAAACCACTTTTGCACTTGTATTAGTGTGGAAAAAACACTTTTTGCACTTGTGATAGTGTTGAAAAACCACTTTTCGCACTTGTGTTAGTGTTGAAAAACCACTTTTCGCACTTGTGTTGGTGCAGGAAACCACTTTTGCACTTGTATTAGTGTGGAGAAAACACTTTTCGCACTTGTGATAGTGTTGAAAAACCACTTTTCGCACTTGTATTAGTGTGGAAAAAACACGTTTTGCACTAGTGATAGTGTTGAAAAACCACTTTTCGCACTTGTGTTAGTGTTGAAAAACCACTTTTCGCACTTGTGTTGGTGCAGGAAACCACTTTTGCACTTGTATTAGTGTGGAGAAAACACTTTTCGCACTTGTGATAGTGTTGAAAAACCACTTTTGCACTTGTATTAGTGTGGAAAAAACACATTTTGCACAAGTGATAGTGTTGAAAAACCACTTTTCGCACTTGTGTTAGTGTTGAAAACCCACTTTTCGCACTTGTGTTGGTGCAGGAAACCACTTTTGCACTTGTATTAGTGTGGAAAAAACACTTTTCGCACTTGTGTTAGTGTTGAAAAACCACTTTTTGCACTTGTGTTAGTGTTGAAAAACCACTTTTCGCACTTGTGTTAGTGTTGAAAAACCACTTTTCGCACTTGTGTTGTTGCAGGAAACCACTTTTGCACTTGTATTAGTGTGGAAAAAACACTTTTTGCACTTGTGATAGTGTTGAAAAACCACTTTTCGCACTTGTGTTAGTGTTGAAAAACCACTTTTTGCACTTGTGTTGGTGCAGGAAACCACTTTTGCACTTGTATTAGTGTGGAAAAAACACTTTTTGCACTTGTGATAGTGTTGAAAAACCACTTTTCGCACCTGCGTTGGTGCAGGAAACCACTTTTGCACTTGTATTAGTGTGGAAAAACCACTTTTCGCACTTGTGTTAGTTTTGAAAAACCACTTTTCGCACTTGTGTTAGTGTTGAAAAACCACTTTTCGCACTTGTGTTGGTGCAGGAAACCACTTTTGCACTTGTATTAGTGTGGAAAAAACAACTTTTCGCACTTGTGTTAGTGTTGAAAAACCACTTTTCGCACTTGTGTTAGTGTTGAAAAACCACTTTTCCCACTTGTGTTAGTGTTGAAAAACCACTTTTCGCACTTGTGTTGGTGCAGGAAACCACTTTTGCACTTGTATTAGTGTGGAAAAAACACTTTTTGCACTTGTGATAGTGTTGAAAAACCACTTTTCGCACTTGTGTTAGTGTTGAAAAACCACTTTCCACACTTGTGTTGGTGCAGGAAACCACTTTTGCACTTGTTTTAGTGTGGAAAAACCACTTTTTGCACTTGTGTTAGTGTTGAAAAACCACTTTTCGCACTTGTGTTAGTGTTGAAAAACCACTTTTCGCACTTGTGTTGGTGCAGGAAACCACTTTTGCACTTGTATTAGTGTGGAAAAAACACTTTTTGCACTTGTGATAGTGTTGAAAAACCACTTTTCGCACTTGTGTTAGTGTTGAAAAACCACTTTTTGCACTTGTGTTGGTGCAGGAAACCACTTTTGCACTTGTATTAGTGTGGAAAAAACACTTTTTGCACTTGTGATAGTGTTGAAAAACCACTTTTCGCACTTGTGTTAGTGTTGAAAAACCACTTTTCGCACTTGTGTTGGTGCAGGAAACCACTTTTGCACTTGTATTAGTGTGGAGAAAACACTTTTCGCACTTGTGATAGTGTTGAAAAACCACTTTTCACACTTGTATTAGTGTGGAAAAAACACGTTTTGCACTAGTGATAGTGTTGAAAAACCACTTTTCGCACTTGTGTTAGTGTTGAAAAACCACTTTTCGCACTTGTGTTGGTGCAGGAAACCACTTTTGCACTTGTATTAGTGTGGAGAAAACACTTTTCGCACTTGTGATAGTGTTGAAAAACCACTTTTGCACTTGTATTAGTGTGGAAAAAACACATTTTGCACTAGTGATAGTGTTGAAAAACCACTTTTCGCACTTGTGTTAGTGTTGAAAACCCACTTTTCGCACTTGTGTTGGTGCAGGAAACCACTTTTGCACTTGTATTAGTGTGGAAAAAACACTTTTCGCACTTGTGTTAGTGTTGAAAAACCACTTTTTGCACTTGTGTTAGTGTTGAAAAACCACTTTTCGCACTTGTGTTAGTGTTGACAAACCACTTTTCGCACTTGTGTTGTTGCAGGAAACCACTTTTGCACTTGTATTAGTGTGGAAAAAACACTTTTTGCACTTGTGATAGTGTTGAAAAACCACTTTTCGCACTTGTGTTAGTGTTGAAAAACCACTTTTTGCACTTGTGTTGGTGCAGGAAACCACTTTTGCACTTGTATTAGTGTGGAAAAAACACTTTTTGCACTTGTGATAGTGTTGAAAAACCACTTTTCGCACTTGTGTTAGTGTTGAAAAACCACTTTTCGCACTTGTGTTGGTGCAGGAAACCACTTTTGCACTTGTATTAGTGTGGAGAAAACACTTTTCGCACTTGTATTAGTGTTGAAAAACCACTTTTCGCACTTGTGTTAGTGTTGAAAAACCACTTTTCCCACTTGTGTTAGTGTTGAAAAACCACTTTTCGCACTTGTGTTGGTGCAGGAAACCACTTTTGCACTTGTATTAGTGTGGAAAAAACACTTTTCGCACTTGTGTTAGTGTTGAAAAACCACTTTTCGCACTTGTGTTAGTGTTGAAAAACCACATTTCCCACTTGTGTTAGTGTTGAAAAACCACTTTTCGCACTTGTGTTGGTGCAGGAAACCACTTTTGCACTTCTATTAGTGTGGAAAAAACACTTTTCGCACTTGTGTTAGTGTTGAAAAACCACTTTTCGCACTTGTGTAAGTGTTGAAAAACCACTTTTCGCACTTGTGTTGGTGCAGGAAACCACTTTTGCACTTGTATTAGTGTGGAAAGAACACTTTTTGCACTTGTGATAGTGTTGAAAAACCACTTTTCGCACTTGTGTTAGTGTTGAAAAACCACTTTTCGCACTTGTGTTGGTGCAGGAAACCACTTTTGCACTTGTATTAGTGTGGAAAAACCACTTTTTCGCACTTGTGTTAGTGTTGAAAAACCACTTTTCGCACTTGTGTTAGTGTTGAAAAACCACTTTTCGCACTTGTGTTAGTGTTGAAAAACCACTTTTCGCACTTGTGTTGGTGCAGGTAGCCACTTTTGCACTTGTATTAGTGTGGAAAAAACACTTTTTGCACTTGCGATAGTGTTGAAAAACCACTTTCCGCACTTGTGTTAGTGTTGAAAAACCACTTTTCGCACTTGTGTTGGTGCAGGAAACCACTTTTGCACTTGTATTAGTGTGGAAAAAACACTTTTCGCACTTGTGTTAGTGTTGAAAAACCACTTTTCGCACTTGTGTTAGTGTTGAAAAACCACTTTTCCCACTTGTGTTAGTGTTGAAAAACCACTTTTCGCACTTGTGTTGGTGCAGGAAACCACTTTTGCACTTGTATTAGTGTGGAAAAAACACTTTTTGCACTTGTGATATTGGTGAAAAACCACTTTTCGCACTTGTGTTAGTGTTGAAAAACCACTTTTCGCACTTGTGTTGGTGCAGGAAACCACTTTTGCACTTGTATTAGTGTGGAAAAAACACTTTTTGCACTTGCGATAGTGTTGAAAAACCACTTTTCCCGCTTGTGTTAGTGTTGAAAAACCACTTTTTGCACTTGTGTTAGTGTTGAAAAACCGCTTTTCGCACTTGTGTTAGTGTTGAAAAACCACTTTTCCCACTTGTGTTAGTGTTGAAAAACCACTTTTCGCACTTGTGTTGGTGCAGGAAACCACTTTTGCACTTGTATTAGTGTGGAAAAAACACTTTTTGCACTTGTGATAGTGTTGAAAAACCACTTTTCGCACTTGTGTTAGTGTTGAAAAACCACTTTCCACACTTGTGTTGGTGCAGGAAACCACTTTTGCACATGTATTAGTGTGGAAAAACCACTTTTCGCACTTGTGTTAGTGTTGAAAAACCACTTTTCGCACTTGTGTTCGTGTTGAAAAACCACTTTTCGCACTTGTGTTGGTGCAGGAAACCACTTTTGCACTTGTATTAGTGTAGAAAAAACACTTTTTGCACTTGTGATAGTGTTGAAAAACCACTTTTCGCACTTGTGTTAGTGTTGAAAAACCACTTTTCGCACTTGTGTTGGTGCAGGAAACCACTTTTGCACTTGTATTAGTGTGGAAAAACCACTTTTCGCACTTGTGTTAGTGTTGAAAAACCACTTTTCGCACTTGTGTTAGTGTTGAAAAACCACTTTTCGCACTTGTGTTAGTGTTGAAAAACCACTTTTCGCACTTGTGTTGGTGCAGGAAACCACTTTTGCACTTGTATTAGTGTGGAAAAAACACTTTTTGCACTTGTGATAGTGTTGAAAAACTACTTTTCGCACTTGTGTTAGTGTTGAAAAACCACTTTCCACACTTGTGTTGGTGCAGGAAACCACTTTTGCACTTGTATTAGTGGGGAAAAAACACTTTTTGCACTTGTGATAGTGTTGAAAAACCACTTTTCGCACTTGTGTTAGTGTTGAAAACTCGACTTTTCGCACTTGTGATAGCGTTGAAAAACCACTTTTCGCACTTGTGTTAGGTGTTGAAAAACCACTTTTCGCACTTGTGTTGGTGCAGGAAACCACTTTTGCACTTGTATTAGTGTGGAAAAAACACTTTTTGCACTTGTGATAGTGTTGAAAAACCACTTTTCGCACTTGTGTTAGTGTTGAAAAACCACTTTTCGCACTTGTGTTGGTGCAGGAAACCACTTTTGCACTTATATTAGTGTGGAAAAACCACTTTTCGCACTTGTGTTAATGTTGAAAAACCACTTTTCGCACTTGTGTTAGTGTTGAAAAACCACTTTTCCCACTTGTGTTAGTGTTGAAAAACCCCTTTTCGCACTTGTGTTGGTGCAGGAAACCACTTTTGCACTTGTATTAGTGTGGAAAAAACACTTTTTGCACTTGTGATAGTGTTGAAAAACCACTTTTCGCACTTGTGTTAGTGTTGAAAAACCACTTTTCGCACTTGTGTTGGTGCAGGAAACCACTTTTGCATGTGTATTAGTGTGGAAAAACCACTTTTCGCACTTGTGTTAGTGTTGAAAAACCACTTTTCGCAGTTGTGTTAGTGTTGAAAAACCACTTTTCGCACTTGTGTTAGTGTTGAAAAACCACTTTTCGCACTTGTGTTGGTGCAGGAAACCACTTTTGCACTTCTATTAGTGTGGAAAAAACACTTTTCGCACTTGTGTTAGTGTTGAAAAACCACTTTTCGCACTTGTGTTGGTGCAGGAAACCACTTTTGCACTTGTATTAGTGTGGAAAAAACACTTTTCGCACTTGCGATAGTGTTGAAAAACCACTTTTCGCACTTGTGTTAGTGTTGAAAAACCACTTTTCGCACTTGTGTTGGTGCAGGAAACCACTTTTGCACTTGTATTAGTGTGGAAAAAACACTTTTTGCACTTGTGTTAGTGTTGAAAAACCGCTTTTCACACTTGTGTTAGTGTTGAAAAACCACTTTTCCCACTTGTGTTGGTGCAGGAAACCACTTTTGCACTTGTATTAGTGTGGAAAAAACACTTTTTGCACTTGTGATAGTGTTGAAAAACTACTTTTCGCACTTGTGTTAGTGTTGAAAAACCACTTTCCACACTTGTGTTGGTGCAGGAAACCACTTTTGCACATGTATTAGTGTGGAAAAACCACTTTTCGCACTTGTGTTAGTGTTGAAAAACCACTTTTCGCACTTGTGTTAGTGTTGAAAAACCACTTTTCGCACTTGTGTTGGTGCAGGAAACCACTTTTGCACTTGTATTAGTGTAGAAAAAACACTTTTTGCACTTGTGATAGTGTTGAAAAACCACTTTTCGCACTTGTGTTAGTGTTGAAAAACCACTTTCCACACTTGTGTTGGTGCAGGAAACCACTTTTGCACATGTATTAGTGTGGAAAAACCACTTTTCGCACTTGTGTTAGTGTTGAAAAACCACTTTTCGCACTTGTGTTAGTGTTGAAAAACCACTTTTCGCACTTGTGTTGGTGCAGGAAACCACTTTTGCACTTGTATTAGTGTAGAAAAAACACTTTTTGCACTTGTGATAGTGTTGAAAAACCACTTTTCGCACTTGTGTTAGTGTTGAAAAACCACTTTACACACTTGCGTTGGTGCAGGAAACCACTTTTGCACTTGTATTAGTGTGGAAAAACCACTTTTCGCACTTGTGTTAGTGTTGAAAAACCACTTTTCGCACTTGTGTTAGTGTTGAAAAACCACTTTTCACACTTGTGTTGGTGCAGGAAACCACTTTTGCACTTGTATTAGTGTGGAAAAAACACTTTTTGCACTTGTGATAGTGTTGAAAAACCACTTTTTGTGCCTGTGTTAGTGTTGAAAAACCACTTTTCGCACTTGTGTTAGTGTTGAAAAACCACTTTTCGCACTTGTGTTGGTGCAGGAAACCACTTTTGCACTTGTATTAGTGTGGAAAAAACACTTTTTGCACTTGCTATATTGTTGAAAAACCACTTTTCGCACTTGTGTTAGTGTTGAAAAACCACTTTTTGCACTTGTGTTGGTGCAGGAAACCACTTTTGCACTTGTATTAGTGTGGAAAAAACACTTTTCGCACTTGTGTTAGTGTTGAAAAACCACTTTTCGCACTTGTGTTAGTGTTGAAAAACCACTTTTCCCACTTGTGTTAGTGTTGAAAAACCACTTTTCGCACTTGTGTTGGTGCAGGAAACCACTTTTGCACTTGTATTAGTGTGGAAAAAACACTTTTCGCACTTGTGTTAGTGTTGAAAAACCACTTTTCGCACTTGTGTTGGTGCAGGAAACCACTTTTGCACTTGTATTAGTGTGGAAAAACCACTTTTCGCACTTGTGTTAGTTTTGAAAAACCACTTTTCGCACTTGTGTTAGTGTTGAAAAACCACTTTTCGCACTTGTGTTAGTGTTGAAAAACAACTTTTCGCACTTGTGTTGGTGCAGGAAACCACTTTTGCACTTGTATTAGTGTGGAAAAACCACTTTTCGCACTTGTATTAGTGTTGAAAAACCACTTTTCACACTTGTGTTCGTGTTGAAAAACCACTTTTCGCACTAGTGTTGGTGCAGGTAACCACTTTTGTACTTGTGTTAGTGTTGAAAAACCACTTTTCGCACTTGTGTTAGTGTTGAAAAACCACTTTTCGCACTTGTGTTAGTGTTGAAAAACCACTTTTCGCACTTGTGTTGGTGCAGGAAACCACTTTTGCACTTATATTAGTGTGGAAAAACCACTTTTCGCACTTGTGTTAATGTTGAAAAACCACTTTTCGCACTTGTGTTAGTGTTGAAAAACCACTTTTCCCACTTGTGTTAGTGTTGAAAAACCCCTTTTCGCACTTGTGTTGGTGCAGGAAACCACTTTTGCACTTGTATTAGTGTGGAAAAAACACTTTTTGCACTTGTGATAGTGTTGAAAAACCACTTTTCGCACTTGTGTTAGTGTTGAAAAACCACTTTTCGCACTTGTGTTGGTGCAGGAAACCACTTTTGCATGTGTATTAGTGTGGAAAAACCACTTTTCGCACTTGTGTTAGTGTTGAAAAACCACTTTTCGCACTTGTGTTAGTGTTGAAAAACCACTTTTCGCACTTGTGTTAGTGTTGAAAAACCACTTTTCGTACTTGTGTTGGTGCAGGAAACCACTTTTGCACTTCTATTAGTGTGGAAAAAAACACTTTTCGCACTTGTGTTAGTGTTGAAAAACCACTTTTCGCACTTGTGTAAGTGTTGAAAAACCACTTTTCGCACTTGTGTTGGTGCAGGAAACCACTTTTGCACTTGTATTAGTGTGGAAAAAACACTTTTTGCACTTGTGATAGTGTTGAAAAATCACTTTTCGCACTTGTGTTAGTGTTGAAAAACCACTTTTCGCACTTGTGTTGGTGCAGGAAACCACTTTTGCACTTGTATTAGTGTGGAAAAACCACTTTTTCGCACTTGTGTTAGTTTTGTGTTGGTGTGTTGTGTTAGTTTTGTGTTGTGTTTGTGTTTGCACTTGTATTAGTGTTGAAAAACCACTTTTCGCACTTGTGTTAGTGTTGAAAAACCACTTTTCGCATTTGTATTAGTGTGGAAAAAACACGTTTTGCACTAGTGATAGTGTTGAAAAATCACTTTTCGCACTTGTGTTAGTGTTGAAAAACCACTTTTCGCACTTGTGTTGGTGCAGGAAACCACTTTTGCACTTGTATTAGTGTGGAAAAACCACTTTTTCGCACTTGTGTTAGTTTTGTGTTGGTGTGTTGTGTTAGTTTTGTGTTGTGTTTGTGTTTGCACTTGTATTAGTGTTGAAAAACCACTTTTCGCACTTGTGATAGTGTTGAAAAACCACTTTTCGCACTTGTATTAGTGTGGAAAAAACACGTTTTGCACTAGTGATAGTGTTGAAAAACCACTTTTCGCACTTGTGTTAGTGTTGAAAAACCACTTTTCGCACTTGTGTTGGTGCAGGAAACCACTTTTGCACTTGTATTAGTGTGGAGAAAACACTTTTCGCACTTGTGATAGTGTTGAAAAACCACTTTTGCACTTGTATTAGTGTGGAAAAAACACATTTTGCACTAGTGATAGTGTTGAAAAACCACTTTTCGCACTTGTGTTAGTGTTGAAAACCCACTTTTCGCACTTGTGTTGGTGCAGGAAACCACTTTTGCACTTGTATTAGTGTGGAAAAAACACTTTTCGCACTTGTGTTAGTGTTGAAAAACCACTTTTTGCACTTGTGTTAGTGTTGAAAAACCACTTTTCGCACTTGTGTTAGTGTTGACAAACCACTTTTCGCACTTGTGTTGTTGCAGGAAACCACTTTTGCACTTGTATTAGTGTGGAAAAAACACTTTTTGCACTTGTGATAGTGTTGAAAAACCACTTTTCGCACTTGTGTTAGTGTTGAAAAACCACTTTTTGCACTTGTGTTGGTGCAGGAAACCACTTTTGCACTTGTATTAGTGTGGAAAAAACACTTTTTGCACTTGTGATAGTGTTGAAAAACCACTTTTCGCACTTGTGTTAGTGTTGAAAAACCACTTTTCGCACTTGTGTTGGTGCAGGAAACCACTTTTGCACTTGTATTAGTGTGGAGAAAACACTTTTCGCACTTGTATTAGTGTTGAAAAACCACTTTTCGCACTTGTGTTAGTGTTGAAAAACCACTTTTCCCACTTGTGTTAGTGTTGAAAAACCACTTTTCGCACTTGTGTTGGTGCAGGAAACCACTTTTGCACTTGTATTAGTGTGGAAAAAACACTTTTTGCACTTGTGTTAGTGTTGAAAAACCACTTTTCGCACTTGTGTTAGTGTTGAAAAACCACATTTCCCACTTGTGTTAGTGTTGAAAAACCACTTTTCGCACTTGTGTTGGTGCAGGAAACCACTTTTGCACTTCTATTAGTGTGGAAAAAACACTTTTCGCACTTGTGTTAGTGTTGAAAAACCACTTTTCGCACTTGTGTAAGTGTTGAAAAACCACTTTTCGCACTTGTGTTGGTGCAGGAAACCACTTTTGCACTTGTATTAGTGTGGAAAGAACACTTTTTGCACTTGTGATAGTGTTGAAAAACCACTTTTCGCACTTGTGTTCGTGTTGAAAAACCACTTTTCGCACTTGTGTTGGTGCAGGAAACCACTTTTGCACTTGTATTAGTGTGGAAAAACCACTTTTTCGCACTTGTGTTAGTGTTGAAAAACCACTTTTTGCACTTGTGTTAGTGTTGAAAAACCACTTTTCGCACTTGTGTTAGTGTTGAAAAACCACTTTTCGCACTTGTGTTGGTGCAGGTAACCACTTTTGCACTTGTATTAGTGTGGAAAAAACACTTTTTGCACTTGCGATAGTGTTGAAAAACCACTTTCCGCACTTGTGTTAGTGTTGAAAAACCACTTTTCGCACTTGTGTTGGTGCAGGAAACCACTATTGCACTTGTATTAGTGTGGAAAAAACACTTTTCGCACTTGTGTTAGTGTTGAAAAACCAATTTTCGCACTTGTGTTAGTGTTGAAAAACCACTTTTCCCACTTGTGTTAGTGTTGAAAAACCACTTTTCGCACTTGTGTTGGTGCAGGAAACCACTTTTGCACTTGTATTAGTGTGGAAAAAACACTTTTTGCACTTGTGATATTGGTGAAAAACCACTTTTCGCACTTGTGTTAGTGTTGAAAAACCACTTTTCGCACTTGTGTTGGTGCAGGAAACCACTTTTGCACTTGTATTAGTGTGGAAAAAACACTTTTTGCACTTGCGATAGTGTTGAAAAACCACTTTTCCCGCTTGTGTTAGTGTTGAAAAACCACTTTTTGCACTTGTGTTAGTGTTGAAAAACCGCTTTTCGCACTTGTGTTAGTGTTGAAAAACCACTTTTCCCACTTGTGTTAGTGTTGAAAAACCACTTTTCGCACTTGTGTTGGTGCAGGAAACCACTTTTGCACTTGTATTAGTGTGGAAAAAACACTTTTTGCACTTGTGATAGTGTTGAAAAACCACTTTTCGCACTTGTGTTAGTGTTGAAAAACCACTTTTCGCACTTGTGTTGGTGCAGGAAACCACTTTTGCACTTCTATTAGTGTGGAAAAAACACTTTTCGCACTTGTGTTAGTGTTGAAAAACCACTTTTCGCACTTGTGTTGGTGCAGGAAACCACTTTTGCACTTGTATTAGTGTGGAAAAAACACTTTTCGCACTTGCGATAGTGTTGAAAAACCACTTTTCGCACTTGTGTTAGTGTTGAAAAACCACTTTTCGCACTTGTGTTGGTGCAGGAAACCACTTTTGCACTTGTATTAGTGTGGAAAAAACACTTTTTGCACTTGTGTTAGTGTTGAAAAACCGCTTTTCGCACTTGTGTTAGTGTTGAAAAACCACTTTTCCCACTTGTGTTGGTGCAGGAAACCACTTTTGCACTTGTATTAGTGTGGAAAAAACACTTTTTGCACTTGTGATAGTGTTGAAAAACTACTTTTCGCACTTGTGTTAGTGTTGAAAAACCACTTTCCACACTTGTGTTGGTGCAGGAAACCACTTTTGCACATGTATTAGTGTGGAAAAACCACTTTTCGCACTTGTGTTAGTGTTGAAAAACCACTTTTCGCACTTGTGTTAGTGTTGAAAAACCACTTTTCGCACTTGTGTTGGTGCAGGAAACCACTTTTGCACTTGTATTAGTGTAGAAAAAACACTTTTTGCACTTGTGATAGTGTTGAAAAACCACTTTTCGCACTTGTGTTAGTGTTGAAAAACCACTTTCCACACTTGTGTTGGTGCAGGAAACCACTTTTGCACATGTATTAGTGTGGAAAAACCACTTTTCGCACTTGTGTTAGTGTTGAAAAACCACTTTTCGCACTTGTGTTAGTGTTGAAAAACCACTTTTCGCACTTGTGTTGGTGCAGGAAACCACTTTTGCACTTGTATTAGTGTAGAAAAAACACTTTTTGCACTTGTGATAGTGTTGAAAAACCACTTTTCGCACTTGTGTTAGTGTTGAAAAACCACTTTACACACTTGTGTTGGTGCAGGAAACCACTTTTGCACTTGTATTAGTGTGGAAAAACCACTTTTCGCACTTGTGTTAGTGTTGAAAAACCACTTTTCGCACTTGTGTTAGTGTTGAAAAACCACTTTTCACACTTGTGTTGGTGCAGGAAACCACTTTTGCACTTGTATTAGTGTGGAAAAAACACTTTTTGCACTTGTGATAGTGTTGAAAAACCACTTTTTGTGCCTGTGTTAGTGTTGAAAAACCACTTTTCGCACTTGTGTTAGTGTTGAAAAACCACTTTTCGCACTTGTGTTGGTGCAGGAAACCACTTTTGCACTTGTATTAGTGTGGAAAAAACACTTTTTGCACTTGCTATATTGTTGAAAAACCACTTTTCGCACTTGTGTTAGTGTTGAAAAACCACTTTTTGCACTTGTGTTGGTGCAGGAAACCACTTTTGCACTTGTATTAGTGTGGAAAAAACACTTCGCACTTGTGTTAGTGTTGAAAAACCACTTTTCGCACTTGTGTTAGTGTTGAAAAACCACTTTTCCCACTTGTGTTAGTGTTGAAAAACCACTTTTCGCACTTGTGTTGGTGCAGGAAACCACTTTTGCACTTGTATTAGTGTGGAAAAAACACTTTTCGCACTTGTGTTAGTGTTGAAAAACCACTTTTCGCACTTGTGTTGGTGCAGGAAACCACTTTTGCACTTGTATTAGAGTGGAAAAACCACTTTTAACACTTGTGTTAGTTTTGAAAAACCACTTTTCGCACTTGTGTTAGTGTTGAAAAACCACTTTTCGCACTTGTGTTAGTGTTGAAAAACAACTTTTCGCACTTGTGTTGGTGCAGGAAACCACTTTTGCACTTGTATTAGTGTGGAAAAACCACTTTTCGCACTTGTATTAGTGTTGAAAAACCACTTTTCACACTTGTGTTCGTGTTGAAAAACCACTTTTCGCACTAGTGTTGGTGCAGGTAACCACTTTTGTACTTGTGTTAGTGTTGAAAAACCACTTTTCGCACTTGTGTTAGTGTTGAAAAACCACTTTTCGCACTTGTGTTAGTGTTGAAAAACCACTTTTCGCACTTGTGTTGGTGCAGGAAACCACTTTTGCACTTATATTAGTGTGGAAAAACCACTTTTCGCACTTGTGTTAATGTTGAAAAACCACTTTTCGCACTTGTGTTAGTGTTGAAAAACCACTTTTCCCACTTGTGTTAGTGTTGAAAAACCACTTTTCGTACTTGTGTTGGTGCAGGAAACCACTTTTGCACTTCTATTAGTGTGGAAAAAACACTTTTCGCACTTGTGTTAGTGTTGAAAAACCACTTTTCGCACTTGTGTAAGTGTTGAAAAACCACTTTTCGCACTTGTGTTGGTGCAGGAAACCACTTTTGCACTTGTATTAGTGTGGAAAAAACACTTTTTGCACTTGTGATAGTGTTGAAAAATCACTTTTCGCACTTGTGTTAGTGTTGAAAAACCACTTTTCGCACTTGTATTGGTGCAGGAAACCACTTTTGCACTTGTATTAGTGTGGAAAAACCACTTTTTCGCACTTGTGTTAGTTTTGTGTTGGTGTGTTGTGTTAGTTTTGTGTTGTGTTTGTGTTTGCACTTGTATTAGTGTTGAAAAACCACTTTTCGCACTTGTGTTAGTGTTGAAAAACCACTTTTCGCACTTGTATTAGTGTGGAAAAAACACGTTTTGCACTAGTGATAGTGTTGAAAAATCACTTTTCGCACTTGTGTTAGTGTTGAAAAACCACTTTTCGCACTTGTGTTGGTGCAGGAAACCACTTTTGCACTTGTATTAGTGTGGAAAAACCACTTTTTCGCACTTGTGTTAGTTTTGTGTTGGTGTGTTGTGTTAGTTTTGTGTTGTGTTTGTGTTTGCACTTGTATTAGTGTTGAAAAACCACTTTTCGCACTTGTGATAGTGTTGAAAAACCACTTTTCGCACTTGTATTAGTGTGGAAAAAACACGTTTTGCACTAGTGATAGTGTTGAAAAACCACTTTTCGCACTTGTGTTAGTGTTGAAAAACCACTTTTCGCACTTGTGTTGGTGCAGGAAACCACTTTTGCACTTGTATTAGTGTGGAGAAAACACTTTTCGCACTTGTGATAGTGTTGAAAAACCACTTTTGCACTTGTATTAGTGTGGAAAAAACACATTTTGCACTAGTGATAGTGTTGAAAAACCACTTTTCGCACTTGTGTTAGTGTTGAAAACCCACTTTTCGCACTTGTGTTGGTGCAGGAAACCACTTTTGCACTTGTATTAGTGTGGAAAAAACACTTTTCGCACTTGTGTTAGTGTTGAAAAACCACTTTTTGCACTTGTGTTAGTGTTGAAAAACCACTTTTCGCACTTGTGTTAGTGTTGACAAACCACTTTTCGCACTTGTGTTGTTGCAGGAAACCACTTTTGCACTTGTATTAGTGTGGAAAAAACACTTTTTGCACTTGTGATAGTGTTGAAAAACCACTTTTCGCACTTGTGTTAGTGTTGAAAAACCACTTTTTGCACTTGTGTTGGTGCAGGAAACCACTTTTGCACTTGTATTAGTGTGGAAAAAACACTTTTTGCACTTGTGATAGTGTTGAAAAACCACTTTTCGCACTTGTGTTAGTGTTGAAAAACCACTTTTCGCACTTGTGTTGGTGCAGGAAACCACTTTTGCACTTGTATTAGTGTGGAGAAAACACTTTTCGCACTTGTATTAGTGTTGAAAAACCACTTTTCGCACTTGTGTTAGTGTTGAAAAACCACTTTTCCCACTTGTGTTAGTGTTGAAAAACCACTTTTCGCACTTGTGTTGGTGCAGGAAACCACTTTTGCACTTGTATTAGTGTGGAAAAAACACTTTTTGCACTTGTGTTAGTGTTGAAAAACCACTTTTCGCACTTGTGTTAGTGTTGAAAAACCACATTTCCCACTTGTGTTAGTGTTGAAAAACCACTTTTCGCACTTGTGTTGGTGCAGGAAACCACTTTTGCACTTCTATTAGTGTGGAAAAAACACTTTTCGCACTTGTGTTAGTGTTGAAAAACCACTTTTCGCACTTGTGTAAGTGTTGAAAAACCACTTTTCGCACTTGTGTTGGTGCAGGAAACCACTTTTGCACTTGTATTAGTGTGGAAAGAACACTTTTTGCACTTGTGATAGTGTTGAAAAACCACTTTTCGCACTTGTGTTCGTGTTGAAAACCACTTTTCGCACTTGTGTTGGTGCAGGAAACCACTTTTGCACTTGTATTAGTGTGGAAAAACCACTTTTTCGCACTTGTGTTAGTGTTGAAAAACCACTTTTTGCACTTGTGTTAGTGTTGAAAAACCACTTTTCGCACTTGTGTTAGTGTTGAAAAACCACTTTTCGCACTTGTGTTGGTGCAGGTAACCACTTTTGCACTTGTATTAGTGTGGAAAAAACACTTTTTGCACTTGCGATAGTGTTGAAAAACCACTTTCCGCACTTGTGTTAGTGTTGAAAAACCACTTTTCGCACTTGTGTTGGTGCAGGAAACCACTATTGCACTTGTATTAGTGTGGAAAAAACACTTTTCGCACTTGTGTTAGTGTTGAAAAACCAATTTTCGCACTTGTGTTAGTGTTGAAAAACCACTTTTCCCACTTGTGTTAGTGTTGAAAAACCACTTTTCGCACTTGTGTTGGTGCAGGAAACCACTTTTGCACTTGTATTAGTGTGGAAAAAACACTTTTGCACTTGTGATATTGGTGAAAAACCACTTTTCGCACTTGTGTTAGTGTTGAAAAACCACTTTTCGCACTTGTGTTGGTGCAGGAAACCACTTTTGCACTTGTATTAGTGTGGAAAAAACACTTTTTGCACTTGCGATAGTGTTGAAAAACCACTTTTCCCGCTTGTGTGTTAGTGTTGAAAAACCACTTTTTGCACTTGTGTTAGTGTTGAAAAACCGCTTTTCGCACTTGTGTTAGTGTTGAAAAACCACTTTTCCCACTTGTGTTAGTGTTGAAAAACCACTTTTCGCACTTGTGTTGGTGCAGGAAACCACTTTTGCACTTGTATTAGTGTGGAAAAAACACTTTTTGCACTTGTGATAGTGTTGAAAAACCACTTTTCGCACTTGTGTTAGTGTTGAAAAACCACTTTTCGCACTTGTGTTGGTGCAGGAAACCACTTTTGCACTTCTATTAGTGTGGAAAAAACACTTTTCGCACTTGTGTTAGTGTTGAAAAACCACTTTTCGCACTTGTGTTGGTGCAGGAAACCACTTTTGCACTTGTATTAGTGTGGAAAAAACACTTTTCGCACTTGCGATAGTGTTGAAAAACCACTTTTCGCACTTGTGTTAGTGTTGAAAAACCACTTTTCGCACTTGTGTTGGTGCAGGAAACCACTTTTGCACTTGTATTAGTGTGGAAAAAACACTTTTTGCACTTGTGTTAGTGTTGAAAAACCGCTTTTCGCACTTGTGTTAGTGTTGAAAAACCACTTTTCCCACTTGTGTTGGTGCAGGAAACCACTTTTGCACTTGTATTAGTGTGGAAAAAACACTTTTTGCACTTGTGATAGTGTTGAAAAACTACTTTTCGCACTTGTGTTAGTGTTGAAAAACCACTTTCCACACTTGTGTTGGTGCAGGAAACCACTTTTGCACATGTATTAGTGTGGAAAAACCACTTTTCGCACTTGTGTTAGTGTTGAAAAACCACTTTTCGCACTTGTGTTAGTGTTGAAAAACCACTTTTCGCACTTGTGTTGGTGCAGGAAACCACTTTTGCACTTGTATTAGTGTAGAAAAAACACTTTTTGCACTTGTGATAGTGTTGAAAAACCACTTTTCGCACTTGTGTTAGTGTTGAAAAACCACTTTCCACACTTGTGTTGGTGCAGGAAACCACTTTTGCACATGTATTAGTGTGGAAAAACCACTTTTCGCACTTGTGTTAGTGTTGAAAAACCACTTTTCGCACTTGTGTTAGTGTTGAAAAACCACTTTTCGCACTTGTGTTGGTGCAGGAAACCACTTTTGCACTTGTATTAGTGTAGAAAAAACACTTTTTGCACTTGTGATAGTGTTGAAAAACCACTTTTCGCACTTGTGTTAGTGTTGAAAAACCACTTTACACACTTGTGTTGGTGCAGGAAACCACTTTTGCACTTGTATTAGTGTGGAAAAACCACTTTTCGCACTTGTGTTAGTGTTGAAAAACCACTTTTCGCACTTGTGTTAGTGTTGAAAAACCACTTTTCACACTTGTGTTGGTGCAGGAAACCACTTTTGCACTTGTATTAGTGTGGAAAAAACACTTTTTGCACTTGTGATAGTGTTGAAAAACCACTTTTTGTGCCTGTGTTAGTGTTGAAAAACCACTTTTCGCACTTGTGTTAGTGTTGAAAAACCACTTTTCGCACTTGTGTTGGTGCAGGAAACCACTTTTGCACTTGTATTAGTGTGGAAAAAACACTTTTTGCACTTGCTATATTGTTGAAAAACCACTTTTCGCACTTGTGTTAGTGTTGAAAAACCACTTTTTGCACTTGTGTTGGTGCAGGAAACCACTTTTGCACTTGTATTAGTGTGGAAAAAACACTTCGCACTTGTGTTAGTGTTGAAAAACCACTTTTCGCACTTGTGTTAGTGTTGAAAAACCACTTTTCCCACTTGTGTTAGTGTTGAAAAACCACTTTTCGCACTTGTGTTGGTGCAGGAAACCACTTTTGCACTTGTATTAGTGTGGAAAAAACACTTTTCGCACTTGTGTTAGTGTTGAAAAACCACTTTTCGCACTTGTGTTGGTGCAGGAAACCACTTTTGCACTTGTATTAGAGTGGAAAAACCACTTTTAACACTTGTGTTAGTTTTGAAAAACCACTTTTCGCACTTGTGTTAGTGTTGAAAAACCACTTTTCGCACTTGTGTTAGTGTTGAAAAACAACTTTTCGCACTTGTGTTGGTGCAGGAAACCACTTTTGCACTTGTATTAGTGTGGAAAAACCACTTTTCGCACTTGTATTAGTGTTGAAAAACCACTTTTCACACTTGTGTTCGTGTTGAAAAACCACTTTTCGCACTAGTGTTGGTGCAGGTAACCACTTTTGTACTTGTGTTAGTGTTGAAAAACCACTTTTCGCACTTGTGTTAGTGTTGAAAAACCACTTTTCGCACTTGTGTTAGTGTTGAAAAACCACTTTTCGCACTTGTGTTGGTGCAGGAAACCACTTTTGCACTTATATTAGTGTGGAAAAACCACTTTTCGCACTTGTGTTAATGTTGAAAAACCACTTTTCGCACTTGTGTTAGTGTTGAAAAACCACTTTTCCCACTTGTGTTAGTGTTGAAAAACCACTTTTCGTACTTGTGTTGGTGCAGGAAACCACTTTTGCACTTCTATTAGTGTGGAAAAAACACTTTTCGCACTTGTGTTAGTGTTGAAAAACCACTTTTCGCACTTGTGTAAGTGTTGAAAAACCACTTTTCGCACTTGTGTTGGTGCAGGAAACCACTTTTGCACTTGTATTAGTGTGGAAAAAACACTTTTTGCACTTGTGATAGTGTTGAAAAATCACTTTTCGCACTTGTGTTAGTGTTGAAAAACCACTTTTCGCACTTGTATTGGTGCAGGAAACCACTTTTGCACTTGTATTAGTGTGGAAAAACCACTTTTTCGCACTTGTGTTAGTTTTGTGTTGGTGTGTTGTGTTAGTTTTGTGTTGTGTTTGTGTTTGCACTTGTATTAGTGTTGAAAAACCACTTTTCGCACTTGTGTTAGTGTTGAAAAACCACTTTTCGCACTTGTATTAGTGTGGAAAAAACACGTTTTGCACTAGTGATAGTGTTGAAAAATCACTTTTCGCACTTGTGTTAGTGTTGAAAAACCACTTTTCGCACTTGTGTTGGTGCAGGAAACCACTTTTGCACTTGTATTAGTGTGGAAAAACCACTTTTTCGCACTTGTGTTAGTTTTGTGTTGGTGTGTTGTGTTAGTTTTGTGTTGTGTTTGTGTTTGCACTTGTATTAGTGTTGAAAAACCACTTTTCGCACTTGTGATAGTGTTGAAAAACCACTTTTCGCACTTGTATTAGTGTGGAAAAAACACGTTTTGCACTAGTGATAGTGTTGAAAAACCACTTTTCGCACTTGTGTTAGTGTTGAAAAACCACTTTTCGCACTTGTGTTGGTGCAGGAAACCACTTTTGCACTTGTATTAGTGTGGAGAAAACACTTTTCGCACTTGTGATAGTGTTGAAAAACCACTTTTGCACTTGTATTAGTGTGGAAAAAACACATTTTGCACTAGTGATAGTGTTGAAAAACCACTTTTCGCACTTGTGTTAGTGTTGAAAACCCACTTTTCGCACTTGTGTTGGTGCAGGAAACCACTTTTGCACTTGTATTAGTGTGGAAAAAACACTTTTCGCACTTGTGTTAGTGTTGAAAAACCACTTTTTGCACTTGTGTTAGTGTTGAAAAACCACTTTTCGCACTTGTGTTAGTGTTGACAAACCACTTTTCGCACTTGTGTTGTTGCAGGAAACCACTTTTGCACTTGTATTAGTGTGGAAAAAACACTTTTTGCACTTGTGATAGTGTTGAAAAACCACTTTTCGCACTTGTGTTAGTGTTGAAAAACCACTTTTTGCACTTGTGTTGGTGCAGGAAACCACTTTTGCACTTGTATTAGTGTGGAAAAAACACTTTTTGCACTTGTGATAGTGTTGAAAAACCACTTTTCGCACTTGTGTTAGTGTTGAAAAACCACTTTTCGCACTTGTGTTGGTGCAGGAAACCACTTTTGCACTTGTATTAGTGTGGAGAAAACACTTTTCACACTTGTATTAGTGTTGAAAAACCACTTTTCGCACTTGTGTTAGTGTTGAAAAACCACTTTTCCCACTTGTGTTAGTGTTGAAAAACCACTTTTCGCACTTGTGTTGGTGCAGGAAACCACTTTTGCACTTGTATTAGTGTGGAAAAAACACTTTTCGCACTTGTGTTAGTGTTGAAAAACCACTTTTCGCACTTGTGTTAGTGTTGAAAAACCACATTTCCCACTTGTGTTAGTGTTGAAAAACCACTTTTCGCACTTGTGTTGGTGCAGGAAACCACTTTTGCACTTCTATTAGTGTGGAAAAAACACTTTTCGCACTTGTGTTAGTGTTGAAAAACCACTTTTCGCACTTGTGTAAGTGTTGAAAAACCACTTTTCGCACTTGTGTTGGTGCAGGAAACCACTTTTGCACTTGTATTAGTGTGGAAAGAACACTTTTTGCACTTGTGATAGTGTTGAAAAACCACTTTTCGCACTTGTGTTAGTGTTGAAAAACCACTTTTCGCACTTGTGTTGGTGCAGGAAACCACTTTTGCACTTGTATTAGTGTGGAAAAACCACTTTTTCGCACTTGTGTTAGTGTTGAAAAACCACTTTTCGCACTTGTGTTAGTGTTGAAAAACCACTTTTCGCACTTGTGTTAGTGTTGAAAAACCACTTTTCGCACTTGTGTTGGTGCAGGTAACCACTTTTGCACTTGTATTAGTGTGGAAAAAACACTTTTTGCACTTGCGATAGTGTTGAAAAACCACTTTCCGCACTTGTGTTAGTGTTGAAAAACCACTTTTCGCACTTGTGTTGGTGCAGGAAACCACTTTTGCACTTGTATTAGTGTGGAAAAAACACTTTTCGCACTTGTGTTAGTGTTGAAAAACCACTTTTCGCACTTGTGTTAGTGTTGAAAAACCACTTTTCCCACTTGTGTTAGTGTTGAAAAACCACTTTTCGCACTTGTGTTGGTGCAGGAAACCACTTTTGCACTTGTATTAGTGTGGAAAAAACACTTTTTGCACTTGTGATATTGGTGAAAAACCACTTTTCGCACTTGTGTTAGTGTTGAAAAACCACTTTTCGCACTTGTGTTGGTGCAGGAAACCACTTTTGCACTTGTATTAGTGTGGAAAAAACACTTTTTGCACTTGCGATAGTGTTGAAAAACCACTTTTCCCGCTTGTGTTAGTGTTGAAAAACCACTTTTTGCACTTGTGTTAGTGTTGAAAAACCGCTTTTCGCACTTGTGTTAGTGTTGATAAACCACTTTTCCCACTTGTGTTAGTGTTGAAAAACCACTTTTCGCACTTGTGTTGGTGCAGGAAACCACTTTTGCACTTGTATTAGTGTGGAAAAAACACTTTTTGCACTTGTGATAGTGTTGAAAAACCACTTTTCGCACTTGTGTTAGTGTTGAAAAACCACTTTCCACACTTGTGTTGGTGCAGGAAACCACTTTTGCACATGTATTAGTGTGGAAAAACCACTTTTCGCACTTGTGTTAGTGTTGAAAAACCACTTTTCGCACTTGTGTTCGTGTTGAAAAACCACTTTTCGCACTTGTGTTGGTGCAGGAAACCACTTTTGCACTTGTATTAGTGTAGAAAAAACACTTTTTGCACTTGTGATAGTGTTGAAAAACCACTTTTCGCACTTGTGTTAGTGTTGAAAAACCACTTTTCGCACTTGTGTTGGTGCAGGAAACCACTTTTGCACTTGTATTAGTGTGGAAAAACCACTTTTCGCACTTGTGTTAGTGTTGAAAAACCACTTTTCGCACTTGTGTTAGTGTTGAAAAACCACTTTTCGCACTTGTGTTAGTGTTGAAAAACCACTTTTCGCACTTGTGTTGGTGCAGGAAACCACTTTTGCACTTGTATTAGTGTGGAAAAAACACTTTTTGCACTTGTGATAGTGTTGAAAAACTACTTTTCGCACTTGTGTTAGTGTTGAAAAACCACTTTCCACACTTGTGTTGGTGCAGGAAACCACTTTTGCACTTGTATTAGTGGGGAAAAAACACTTTTTGCACTTGTGATAGTGTTGAAAAACCACTTTTCGCACTTGTGTTAGTGTTGAAAACTCGACTTTTCGCACTTGTGATAGCGTTGAAAAACCACTTTTCGCACTTGTGTTAGGTGTTGAAAAACCACTTTTCGCACTTGTGTTGGTGCAGGAAACCACTTTTGCACTTGTATTAGTGTGGAAAAAACACTTTTTGCACTTGTGATAGTGTTGAAAAACCACTTTTCGCACTTGTGTTAGTGTTGAAAAACCACTTTTCGCACTTGTGTTGGTGCAGGAAACCACTTTTGCACTTATATTAGTGTGGAAAAACCACTTTTCGCACTTGTGTTAATGTTGAAAAACCACTTTTCGCACTTGTGTTAGTGTTGAAAAACCACTTTTCCCACTTGTGTTAGTGTTGAAAAACCCCTTTTCGCACTTGTGTTGGTGCAGGAAACCACTTTTGCACTTGTATTAGTGTGGAAAAAACACTTTTTGCACTTGTGATAGTGTTGAAAAACCACTTTTCGCACTTGTGTTAGTGTTGAAAAACCACTTTTCGCACTTGTGTTGGTGCAGGAAACCACTTTTGCATGTGTATTAGTGTGGAAAAACCACTTTTCGCACTTGTGTTAGTGTTGAAAAACCACTTTTCGCAGTTGTGTTAGTGTTGAAAAACCACTTTTCGCACTTGTGTTAGTGTTGAAAAACCACTTTTCGCACTTGTGTTGGTGCAGGAAACCACTTTTGCACTTCTATTAGTGTGGAAAAAACACTTTTCGCACTTGTGTTAGTGTTGAAAAACCACTTTTCCCACTTGTGTTGGTGCAGGAAACCACTTTTGCACTTGTATTAGTGTGGAAAAAACACTTTTCGCACTTGCGATAGTGTTGAAAAACCACTTTTCGCACTTGTGTTAGTGTTGAAAAACCACTTTTCGCACTTGTGTTGGTGCAGGAAACCACTTTTGCACTTGTATTAGTGTGGAAAAAACACTTTTTGCACTTGTGTTAGTGTTGAAAAACCGCTTTTCGCACTTGTGTTAGTGTTGAAAAACCACTTTTCCCACTTGTGTTGGTGCAGGAAACCACTTTTGCACTTGTATTAGTGTGGAAAAAACACTTTTTGCACTTGTGATAGTGTTGAAAAACTACTTTTCGCACTTGTGTTAGTGTTGAAAAACCACTTTCCACACTTGTGTTGGTGCAGGAAACCACTTTTGCACATGTATTAGTGTGGAAAAACCACTTTTCGCACTTGTGTTAGTGTTGAAAAACCACTTTTCGCACTTGTGTTAGTGTTGAAAAACCACTTTTCGCACTTGTGTTGGTGCAGGAAACCACTTTTGCACTTGTATTAGTGTAGAAAAAACACTTTTTGCACTTGTGATAGTGTTGAAAAACCACTTTTCGCACTTGTGTTAGTGTTGAAAAACCACTTTCCACACTTGTGTTGGTGCAGGAAACCACTTTTGCACATGTATTAGTGTGGAAAAACCACTTTTCGCACTTGTGTTAGTGTTGAAAAACCACTTTTCGCACTTGTGTTAGTGTTGAAAAACCACTTTTCGCACTTGTGTTGGTGCAGGAAACCACTTTTGCACTTGTATTAGTGTAGAAAAAACACTTTTTGCACTTGTGATAGTGTTGAAAAACCACTTTTCGCACTTGTGTTAGTGTTGAAAAACCACTTTACACACTTGTGTTGGTGCAGGAAACCACTTTTGCACTTGTATTAGTGTGGAAAAACCACTTTTCGCACTTGTGTTAGTGTTGAAAAACCACTTTTCGCACTTGTGTTAGTGTTGAAAAACCACTTTTCACACTTGTGTTGGTGCAGGAAACCACTTTTGCACTTGTATTAGTGTGGAAAAAACACTTTTTGCACTTGTGATAGTGTTGAAAAACCACTTTTTGTGCCTGTGTTAGTGTTGAAAAACCACTTTTCGCACTTGTGTTAGTGTTGAAAAACCACTTTTCGCACTTGTGTTGGTGCAGGAAACCACTTTTGCACTTGTATTAGTGTGGAAAAAACACTTTTTGCACTTGCTATATTGTTGAAAAACCACTTTTCGCACTTGTGTTAGTGTTGAAAAACCACTTTTTGCACTTGTGTTGGTGCAGGAAACCACTTTTGCACTTGTATTAGTGTGGAAAAAACACTTTTCGCACTTGTGTTAGTGTTGAAAAACCACTTTTCGCACTTGTGTTAGTGTTGAAAAACCACTTTTCCCACTTGTGTTAGTGTTGAAAAACCACTTTTCGCACTTGTGTTGGTGCAGGAAACCACTTTTGCACTTGTATTAGTGTGGAAAAAACACTTTTCGCACTTGTGTTAGTGTTGAAAAACCACTTTTCGCACTTGTGTTGGTGCAGGAAACCACTTTTGCACTTGTATTAGTGTGGAAAAACCACTTTTCGCACTTGTGTTAGTTTTGAAAAACCACTTTTCGCACTTGTGTTAGTGTTGAAAAACCACTTTTCGCACTTGTGTTAGTGTTGAAAAACAACTTTTCGCACTTGTGTTGGTGCAGGAAACCACTTTTGCACTTGTATTAGTGTGGAAAAACCACTTTTCGCACTTGTATTATTGTTGAAAAACCACTTTTCACACTTGTGTTCGTGTTGAAAAACCACTTTTCGCACTAGTGTTGGTGCAGGTAACCACTTTTGTACTTGTGTTAGTGTTGAAAAACCACTTTTCGCACTTGTGTTAGTGTTGAAAAACCACTTTTCGCACTTGTGTTAGTGTTGAAAAACCACTTTTCGCACTTGTGTTGGTGCAGGAAACCACTTTTGCACTTATATTAGTGTGGAAAAACCACTTTTCGCACTTGTGTTAATGTTGAAAAACCACTTTTCGCACTTGTGTTAGTGTTGAAAAACCACTTTTCCCACTTGTGTTAGTGTTGAAAAACCCCTTTTCGCACTTGTGTTGGTGCAGGAAACCACTTTTGCACTTGTATTAGTGTGGAAAAAACACTTTTTGCACTTGTGATAGTGTTGAAAAACCACTTTTCGCACTTGTGTTAGTGTTGAAAAACCACTTTTCGCACTTGTGTTGGTGCAGGAAACCACTTTTGCATGTGTATTAGTGTGGAAAAACCACTTTTCGCACTTGTGTTAGTGTTGAAAAACCACTTTTCGCACTTGTGTTAGTGTTGAAAAACCACTTTTCGCACTTGTGTTAGTGTTGAAAAACCACTTTTCGTACTTGTGTTGGTGCAGGAAACCACTTTTGCACTTCTATTAGTGTGGAAAAAACACTTTTCGCACTTGTGTTAGTGTTGAAAAACCACTTTTCGCACTTGTGTAAGTGTTGAAAAACCACTTTTCGCACTTGTGTTGGTGCAGGAAACCACTTTTGCACTTGTATTAGTGTGGAAAAAACACTTTTTGCACTTGTGATAGTGTTGAAAAATCACTTTTCGCACTTGTGTTAGTGTTGAAAAACCACTTTTCGCACTTGTGTTGGTGCAGGAAACCACTTTTGCACTTGTATTAGTGTGGAAAAACCACTTTTTCGCACTTGTGTTAGTTTTGTGTTGGTGTGTTGTGTTAGTTTTGTGTTGTGTTTGTGTTTGCACTTGTATTAGTGTTGAAAAACCACTTTTCGCACTTGTGTTAGTGTTGAAAAACCACTTTTCGCACTTGTGTTAGTGTTGAAAAACCACTTTTCGCACTTGTGTTGGTGTTGAAAAACCACTTTTGCACTTGTATTAGTGTGGAAAAAACACTTTTTGCACTTGCGATAGTGTTGAAAAACCACTTTTCGCACTTGTGTTAGTGTTGAAAAACCACTTTTCGCACTTGTGTTGGTGCAGGAAACCACTTTTGCACTTGTATTAGTGTGGAAAAAACACTTTTCGCACTTGTGTTAGTGTTGAAAAACCACTTTTCGCACTTGTGTTAGTGTTGAAAAACCACTTTTCCCACTTGTGTTAGTGTTGAAAAACCACTTTTCGCACTTGTGTTGGTGCAGGAAACCACTTTTGCACTTGTATTAGTGTGGAAAAAACACTTTTTGCACTTGTGATATTGGTGAAAAACCACTTTTCGCACTTGTGTTAGTGTTGAAAAACCACTTTTCGCACTTGTGTTGGTGCAGGAAACCACTTTTGCACTTGTATTAGTGTGGAAAAAACACTTTTTGCACTTGCGATAGTGTTGAAAAACCACTTTTCGCACTTGTGTTAGTGTTGAAAAAACACTTTTCGCACTTGTGTTGGTGCAGGAAACCACTTTTGCACTTGTATTAGTGTGGAAAAAACACTTTTTGCACTTGTGTTAGTGTTGAAAAACCGCTTTTCGCACTTGTGTTAGTGTTGAAAAACCACTTTTCCCACTTGTGTTAGTGTTGAAAAACCACTTTTCGCACTTGTGTTGGTGCAGGAAACCACTTTTGCACTTGTATTAGTGTGGAAAAAACACTTTTTGCACTTGTGATAGTGTTGAAAAACTACTTTTCGCACTTGTGTTAGTGTTGAAAAACCACTTTCCACACTTGTGTTGGTGCAGGAAACCACTTTTGCACTTGTATTAGTGGGGAAAAAACACTTTTTGCACTAGTGATAGTGTTGAAAAACCACTTTTCGCACTTGTGTTAGTGTTGAAAAACCACTTTTCGCACTTGTGTTGGTGCAGGAAACCACTTTTGCACTTGTATTAGTGTGGAAAAAACACTTTTCGCACTTGTGTTAGTGTTGAAAAACCACTTTTTGCACTTGTGTTAGTGTTGTAAAACCACTTTTCGCACTTGTGTTAGTGTTGAAAAACCACTTTTCGCACTTGTGTTCGTGTTGAAAAACCACTTTTCGCACTTGTGTTGGTGCAGGAAACCACTTTTGCACTTGTATTAGTGTGGAAAAAACACTTTTCGCACTTGTGTTAGTGTGGAAAAACCACTTTTGCACATGTATTAGTGTGGAAAAACCACTTTTCACACTTGTGTTAGTGTTGAAAAACCACTTTTCGCACTTGTGTTCGTGTTGAAAAACCACTTTTCGCACTTGTGTTGGTGCAGGAAACCACTTTTGCACTTGTATTAGTGTGGAAAAAACACTTTTTGCACTTGTGTTAGTGTTGAAAAACCGCTTTTCGCACTTGTGTTAGTGTTGAAAAACCACTTTTCCCACTTGTGTTGGTGCAGGAAACCACTTTTGCACTTGTATTAGTGTGGAAAAAAGACTTTTTGCACTTGTGATAGTGTTGAAAAACTACTTTTCGCACTTGTGTTAGTGTTGAAAAACCACTTTCCACACTTGTGTTGGTGCAGGAAACCACTTTTGCACATGTATTAGTGTGGAAAAACCACTTTTCGCACTTGTGTTAGTGTTGAAAAACCACTTTTCGCACTTGTGTTAGTGTTGAAAAACCACTTTTCGCACTTGTGTTGGTGCAGGAAACCACTTTTGCACTTGTATTAGTGTAGAAAAAACACTTTTTGCACTTGTGATAGTGTTGAAAAACCACTTTTCGCACTTGTGTTAGTGTTGAAAAACCACTTTCCACACTTGTGTTGGTGCAGGAAACCACTTTTGCACTTGTATTAGTGTGGAAAAACCACTTTTCGCACTTGTGTTAGTGTTGAAAAACCACTTTTCGCACTTGTGTTAGTGTTGAAAAACCACTTTTCACACTTGTGTTGGTGCAGGAAACCACTTTTGCACTTGTATTAGTGTGGAAAAAACACTTTTTGCACTTGTGATAGTGTTGAAAAACCACTTTTTGTGCCTGTGTTAGTGTTGAAAAACCACTTTTCGCACTTGTGTTAGTGTTGAAAAACCACTTTTCGCACTTGTGTTGGTGCAGGAAACCACTTTTGCACTTGTATTAGTGTGGAAAAAACACTTTTTGCACTTGCTATATTGTTGAAAAACCACTTTTCGCACTTGTGTTAGTGTTGAAAAACCACTTTTCGCACTTGTGTTGGTGCAGGAAACCACTTTTGCACTTGTATTAGTGTGGAAAAAACACTTTTCGCACTTGTGTTAGTGTTGAAAAACCACTTTTCGCACTTGTGTTAGTGTTGAAAAACCACTTTTCCCACTTGTGTTAGTGTTGAAAAACCACTTTTCGCACTTGTGTTGGTGCAGGAAACCACTTTTCGCACTTGTGTTGGTGCAGGAAACCACTTTTGCACTTGTATTAGTGTGGAAAAAACACTTTTTGCACTTGCTATATTGTTGAAAAACCACTTTTCGCACTTGTGTTAGTGTTGAAAAAACATTTTTCGCACTTGTGTTGGTGCAGGAAACCACTTTTGCACTTGTATTAGTGTGGAAAAAACACTTTTTGCACTTGTGTTAGTGTTGAAAAACCGCTTTTCGCACTTGTGTTAGTGTTGAAAAACCACTTTTCCCACTTGTGTTAGTGTTGAAAAAACACTTTTCGCACTTGTGTTGGTGCAGGAAACCACTTTTGCACTTGTATTAGTGTGGAAAAAACACTTTTTGCACTTGTGATAGTGTTGAAAAACTACTTTTCGCACTTGTGTTAGTGTTGAAAAACCACTTTCCACACTTATGTTGGTGCAGGAAACCACTTTTGCACATGTATTAGTGTGGAAAAACCACTTTTCGCACTTGTGTTAGTGTTGAAAAACCACTTTTCGCACTTGTGTTAGTGTTGAAAAACCACTTTTCGCACTTGTGTTGGTGCAGGAAACCACTTTTGCACTTGTATTAGTGTAGAAAAAACACTTTTTGCACTTGTGATAGTGTTGAAAAACCACTTTTCGCACTTGTGTTAGTGTTGAAAAACCACTTTCCACACTTGTGTTGGTGCAGGAAACCACTTTTGCAATTGTATTAGTGTGGAAAAACCACTTTTCGCACTTGTGTTAGTGTTGAAAAACCACTTTTCGCACTTGTGTTAGTGTTGAAAAACCACTTTTCACACTTGTGTTGGTGCAGGAAACCACTTTTGCACTTGTATTAGTGTGGAAAAAACACTTTTTGCACTTGTGATAGTGTTGAAAAACCACTTTTTGTGCCTGTGTTAGTGTTGAAAAACCACTTTTCGCACTTGTGTTAGTGTTGAAAAACCACTTTTCGCACTTGTGTTGGTGCAGGAAACCACTTTTGCACTTGTATTAGTGTGGAAAAAACACTTTTTGCACTTGCTATATTGTTGAAAAACCACTTTTTGCACTTGTGTTCGTGTTGAAAAACCACTTTTCGCACTTGTGTTGGTGCAGGAAACCACTTTTGCACTTGTATTAGTGTGGAAAAAACACTTTTCGCACTTGTGTTAGTGTTGAAAAACCACTTTTCGCACTTGTGTTAGTGTTGAAAAACCACTTTTCCCACTTGTGTTAGTGTTGAAAAACCACTTTTCGCACTAGTGTTGGTGCAGGTAACCACTTTTGTACTTGTGTTAGTGTTGAAAAACCACTTTTCGCACTTGTGTTAGTGTTGAAAAACCACTTTTCGCACTTGTGTTAGTGTTGAAAAACCACTTTTCGCACTTGTGTTGGTGCAGGAAACCACTTTTGCACTTATATTAGTGTGGAAAAACCACTTTTCGCACTTGTGTTAATGTTGAAAAACCACTTTTCGCACTTGTGTTAGTGTTGAAAAACCACTTTTCCCACTTGTGTTAGTGTTGAAAAACCCCTTTTCGCACTTGTGTTGGTGCAGGAAACCACTTTTGCACTTGTATTAGTGTGGAAAAAACACTTTTTGCACTTGTGATAGTGTTGAAAAACCACTTTTCGCACTTGTGTTAGTGTTGAAAAACCACTTTTCGCACTTGTGTTGGTGCAGGAAACCACTTTTGCATGTGTATTAGTGTGGAAAAACCACTTTTCGCACTTGTGTTAGTGTTGAAAAACCACTTTTCGCACTTGTGTTAGTGTTGAAAAACCACTTTTCGCACTTGTGTTAGTGTTGAAAAACCACTTTTCGTACTTGTGTTGGTGCAGGAAACCACTTTTGCACTTCTATTAGTGTGGAAAAAACACTTTTCGCACTTGTGTTAGTGTTGAAAAACCACTTTTCGCACTTGTGTAAGTGTTGAAAAACCACTTTTCGCACTTGTGTTGGTGCAGGAAACCACTTTTGCACTTGTATTAGTGTGGAAAAAACACTTTTTGCACTTGTGATAGTGTTGAAAAATCACTTTTCGCACTTGTGTTAGTGTTGAAAAACCACTTTTCGCACTTGTGTTGGTGCAGGAAACCACTTTTGCACTTGTATTAGTGTGGAAAAACCACTTTTTCGCACTTGTGTTAGTTTTGTGTTGGTGTGTTGTGTTAGTTTTGTGTTGTGTTTGTGTTTGCACTTGTATTAGTGTTGAAAAACCACTTTTCGCACTTGTGTTAGTGTTGAAAAACTACTTTTCGCACTCGTGTTAGTGTTGAAAAACCACTTTTCGCACTTGTGTTGGTGTTGAAAAACCACTTTTGCACTTGTATTAGTGTGGAAAAAACACTTTTTGCACTTGCGATAGTGTTGAAAAACCACTTTTCGCACTTGTGTTAGTGTTGAAAAACCACTTTTCGCACTTGTGTTGGTGCAGGAAACCACTTTTGCACTTGTATTAGTGTGGAAAAAACACTTTTCGCACTTGTGTTAGTGTTGAAAAACCACTTTTCGCACTTGTGTTAGTGTTGAAAAACCACTTTTCCCACTTGTGTTAGTGTTGAAAAACCACTTTTCGCACTTGTGTTGGTGCAGGAAACCACTTTTCGCACTTGTGTTGGTGCAGGAAACCACTTTTGCACTTGTATTAGTGTGGAAAAAACACTTTTTGCACTTGCTATATTGTTGAAAAACCACTTTTCGCACTTGTGTTAGTGTTGAAAAAACATTTTTCGCACTTGTGTTGGTGCAGGAAACCACTTTTGCACTTGTATTAGTGTGGAAAAAACACTTTTTGCACTTGTGTTAGTGTTGAAAAACCGCTTTTCGCACTTGTGTTAGTGTTGAAAAACCACTTTTCCCACTTGTGTTAGTGTTGAAAAAACACTTTTCGCACTTGTGTTGGTGCAGGAAACCACTTTTGCACTTGTATTAGTGTGGAAAAAACACTTTTTGCACTTGTGATAGTGTTGAAAAACTACTTTTCGCACTTGTGTTAGTGTTGAAAAACCACTTTCCACACTTATGTTGGTGCAGGAAACCACTTTTGCACATGTATTAGTGTGGAAAAACCACTTTTCGCACTTGTGTTAGTGTTGAAAAACCACTTTTCGCACTTGTGTTAGTGTTGAAAAACCACTTTTCGCACTTGTGTTGGTGCAGGAAACCACTTTTGCACTTGTATTAGTGTAGAAAAAACACTTTTTGCACTTGTGATAGTGTTGAAAAACCACTTTTCGCACTTGTGTTAGTGTTGAAAAACCACTTTCCACACTTGTGTTGGTGCAGGAAACCACTTTTGCAATTGTATTAGTGTGGAAAAACCACTTTTCGCACTTGTGTTAGTGTTGAAAAACCACTTTTCGCACTTGTGTTAGTGTTGAAAAACCACTTTTCACACTTGTGTTGGTGCAGGAAACCACTTTTGCACTTGTATTAGTGTGGAAAAAACACTTTTTGCACTTGTGATAGTGTTGAAAAACCACTTTTTGTGCCTGTGTTAGTGTTGAAAAACCACTTTTCGCACTTGTGTTAGTGTTGAAAAACCACTTTTCGCACTTGTGTTGGTGCAGGAAACCACTTTTGCACTTGTATTAGTGTGGAAAAAACACTTTTTGCACTTGCTATATTGTTGAAAAACCACTTTTTGCACTTGTGTTCGTGTTGAAAAACCACTTTTCGCACTTGTGTTGGTGCAGGAAACCACTTTTGCACTTGTATTAGTGTGGAAAAAACACTTTTCGCACTTGTGTTAGTGTTGAAAAACCACTTTTCGCACTTGTGTTAGTGTTGAAAAACCACTTTTCCCACTTGTGTTAGTGTTGAAAAACCACTTTTCGCACTAGTGTTGGTGCAGGTAACCACTTTTGTACTTGTGTTAGTGTTGAAAAACCACTTTTCGCACTTGTGTTAGTGTTGAAAAACCACTTTTCGCACTTGTGTTAGTGTTGAAAAACCACTTTTCGCACTTGTGTTGGTGCAGGAAACCACTTTTGCACTTATATTAGTGTGGAAAAACCACTTTTCGCACTTGTGTTAATGTTGAAAAACCACTTTTCGCACTTGTGTTAGTGTTGAAAAACCACTTTTCCCACTTGTGTTAGTGTTGAAAAACCCCTTTTCGCACTTGTGTTGGTGCAGGAAACCACTTTTGCACTTGTATTAGTGTGGAAAAAACACTTTTTGCACTTGTGATAGTGTTGAAAAACCACTTTTCGCACTTGTGTTAGTGTTGAAAAACCACTTTTCGCACTTGTGTTGGTGCAGGAAACCACTTTTGCATGTGTATTAGTGTGGAAAAACCACTTTTCGCACTTGTGTTAGTGTTGAAAAACCACTTTTCGCACTTGTGTTAGTGTTGAAAAACCACTTTTCGCACTTGTGTTAGTGTTGAAAAACCACTTTTCGTACTTGTGTTGGTGCAGGAAACCACTTTTGCACTTCTATTAGTGTGGAAAAAACACTTTTCGCACTTGTGTTAGTGTTGAAAAACCACTTTTCGCACTTGTGTAAGTGTTGAAAAACCACTTTTCGCACTTGTGTTGGTGCAGGAAACCACTTTTGCACTTGTATTAGTGTGGAAAAAACACTTTTTGCACTTGTGATAGTGTTGAAAAATCACTTTTCGCACTTGTGTTAGTGTTGAAAAACCACTTTTCGCACTTGTGTTGGTGCAGGAAACCACTTTTGCACTTGTATTAGTGTGGAAAAACCACTTTTTCGCACTTGTGTTAGTTTTGTGTTGGTGTGTTGTGTTAGTTTTGTGTTGTGTTTGTGTTTGCACTTGTATTAGTGTTGAAAAACCACTTTTCGCACTTGTGTTAGTGTTGAAAAACTACTTTTCGCACTTGTGTTAGTGTTGAAAAACCACTTTTCGCACTTGTGTTGGTGTTGAAAAACCACTTTTGCACTTGTATTAGTGTGGAAAAAACACTTTTTGCACTTGCGATAGTGTTGAAAAACCACTTTTCGCACTTGTGTTAGTGTTGAAAAACCACTTTTCGCACTTGTGTTGGTGCAGGAAACCACTTTTGCACTTGTATTAGTGTGGAAAAAACACTTTTCGCACTTGTGTTAGTGTTGAAAAACCACTTTTCGCACTTGTGTTAGTGTTGAAAAACCACTTTTCCCACTTGTGTTAGTGTTGAAAAACCACTTTTCGCACTTGTGTTGGTGCAGGAAACCACTTTTGCACTTGTATTAGTGTGGAAAAAACACTTTTTGCACTTGTGATATTGGTGAAAAACCACTTTTCGCACTTGTGTTAGTGTTGAAAAACCACTTTTCGCACTTGTGTTGGTGCAGGAAACCACTTTTGCACTTGTATTAGTGTGGAAAAAACACTTTTTGCACTTGCGATAGTGTTGAAAAACCACTTTTCGCACTTGTGTTAGTGTTGAAAAACCACTTTTCGCACTTGTGTTGGTGCAGGAAACCACTTTTGCACTTGTATTAGTGTGGAAAAAACACTTTTTGCACTTGTGTTAGTGTTGAAAAACCGCTTTTCGCACTTGTGTTAGTGTTGAAAAACCACTTTTCCCACTTGTGTTAGTGTTGAAAAACCACTTTTCGCACTTGTGTTGGTGCAGGAAACCACTTTTGCACTTGTATTAGTGTGGAAAAAACACTTTTTGCACTTGTGATAGTGTTGAAAAACTACTTTTCGCACTTGTGTTAGTGTTGAAAAACCACTTTCCACACTTGTGTTGGTGCAGGAAACCACTTTTGCACTTGTATTAGTGGGGAAAAAACACTTTTTGCACGAGTGATAGTGTTGAAAAACCACTTTTCGCACTTGTGTTAGTGTTGAAAAACCACTTTTCGCACTTGTGTTGGTGCAGGAAACCACTTTTGCACTTGTATTAGTGTGGAAAAAACACTTTTCGCACTTGTGTTAGTGTTGAAAAACCACTTTTTGCACTTGTGTTAGTGTTGTAAAACCACTTTTCGCACTTATGTTAGTGTTGAAAAACCACTTTTCGCACTTGTGTTCGTGTTGAAAAACCACTTTTCGCACTTGTGTTGGTGCAGGAAACCACTTTTGCACTTGTATTAGTGTGGAAAAAACACTTTTTGCACTTGTGTTAGTGTGGAAAAACCACTTTTGCACATGTATTAGTGTGGAAAAACCACTTTTCGCACTTGTGTTAGTGTTGAAAAACCACTTTTCGCACTTGTGTTCGTGTTGAAAAACCACTTTTCGCACTTGTGTTGGTGCAGGAAACCACTTATGCACTTGTATTAGTGTGGAAAAAACACTTTTTGCACTTGTGTTAGTGTTGAAAAACCGCTTTTCGCACTTGTGTTAGTGTTGAAAAACCACTTTTCCCACTTGTGTTGGTGCAGGAAACCACTTTTGCACTTGTATTAGTGTGGAAAAAAGACTTTTTGCACTTGTGATAGTGTTGAAAAACTACTTTTCGCACTTGTGTTAGTGTTGAAAAACCACTTTCCACACTTGTGTTGGTGCAGGAAACCACTTTTGCACATGTATTAGTGTGGAAAAACCACTTTTCGCACTTGTGTTAGTGTTGAAAAACCACTTTTCGCACTTGTGTTAGTGTTGAAAAACCACTTTTCGCACTTGTGTTGGTGCAGGAAACCACTTTTGCACTTGTATTAGTGTAGAAAAAACACTTTTTGCACTTGTGATAGTGTTGAAAAACCACTTTTCGCACTTGTGTTAGTGTTGAAAAACCACTTTCCACACTTGTGTTGGTGCAGGAAACCACTTTTGCACTTGTATTAGTGTGGAAAAACCACTTTTCGCACTTGTGTTAGTGTTGAAAAACCACTTTTCGCACTTGTGTTAGTGTTGAAAAACCACTTTTCACACTTGTGTTGGTGCAGGAAACCACTTTTGCACTTGTATTAGTGTGGAAAAAACACTTTTTGCACTTGTGATAGTGTTGAAAAACCACTTTTTGTGCCTGTGTTAGTGTTGAAAAACCACTTTTCGCACTTGTGTTAGTGTTGAAAAACCACTTTTCGCACTTGTGTTGGTGCAGGAAACCACTTTTGCACTTGTATTAGTGTGGAAAAAACACTTTTTGCACTTGCTATATTATTGAAAAACCACTTTTCGCACTTGTGTTAGTGTTGAAAAACCACTTTTCGCACTTGTGTTGGTGCAGGAAACCACTTTTGCACTTGTATTAGTGTGGAAAAAACACTTTTCGCACTTGTGTTAGTGTTGAAAAACCACTTTTCGCACTTGTGTTAGTGTTGAAAAACCACTTTTCCCACTTGTGTTAGTGTTGAAAAACCACTTTTCGCACTTGTGTTGGTGCAGGAAACCACTTTTCGCACTTGTGTTGGTGCAGGAAACCACTTTTGCACTTGTATTAGTGTGGAAAAAACACTTTTTGCACTTGCTATATTGTTGAAAAACCACTTTTCGCACTTGTGTTAGTGTTGAAAAAACATTTTTCGCACTTGTGTTGGTGCAGGAAACCACTTTTGCACTTGTATTAGTGTGGAAAAAACACTTTTTGCACTTGTGTTAGTGTTGAAAAACCACTTTTCGCACTTGTGTTAGTGTTGAAAAACCACTTTTCCCACTTGTGTTAGTGTTGAAAAACCACTTTTCGCACTTGTGTTGGTGCAGGAAACCACTTTTGCACTTGTATTAGTGTGGAAAAAACACTTTTTGCACTTGTGATAGTGTTGAAAAACTACTTTTCGCACTTGTGTTAGTGTTGAAAAACCACTTTCCACACTTGTGTTGGTGCAGGAAACCACTTTTGCACATGTATTAGTGTGGAAAAACCACTTTTCGCACTTGTGTTAGTGTTGAAAAACCACTTTTCGCACTTGTGTTAGTGTTGAAAAACCACTTTTCGCACTTGTGTTGGTGCAGGAAACCACTTTTGCACTTGTATTAGTGTAGAAAAAACACTTTTTGCACTTGTGATAGTGTTGAAAAACCACTTTTCGCACTTGTGTTAGTGTTGAAAAACCACTTTC
Source organism: Myxine glutinosa (assembly GCF_964187855.1). Lineage (NCBI taxonomy): Eukaryota > Metazoa > Chordata > Myxini > Myxiniformes > Myxinidae > Myxine > Myxine glutinosa. The sequence continues at coordinate 26,342 of NW_027616894.1, read as the reverse complement.
CACACTTGTGTTGGTGCAGGAAACCACTTTTGCAATTGTATTAGTGTGGAAAAACCACTTTTCGCACTTGTGTTAGTGTTGAAAAACCACTTTTCGCACTTGTGTTAGTGTTGAAAAACCACTTTTCACACTTGTGTTGGTGCAGGAAACCACTTTTGCACTTGTATTAGTGTGGAAAAAACACTTTTTGCACTTGTGATAGTGTTGAAAAACCACTTTTTGTGCCTGTGTTAGTGTTGAAAAACCACTTTTCGCACTTGTGTTAGTGTTGAAAAACCACTTTTCGCACTTGTGTTGGTGCAGGAAACCACTTTTGCACTTGTATTAGTGTGGAAAAAACACTTTTTGCACTTGCTATATTGTTGAAAAACCACTTTTCGCACTTGTGTTCGTGTTGAAAAACCACTTTTCGCACTTGTGTTGGTGCAGGAAACCACTTTTGCACTTGTATTAGTGTGGAAAAAACACTTTTCGCACTTGTGTTCGTGTTGAAAAACCACTTTTCGCACTTGTGTTAGTGTTGAAAAACCACTTTTCCCACTTGTGTTAGTGTTGAAAAACCACTTTTCGCACTTGCGTTGGTGCAGGAAACCACTTTTGCACTTGTATTAGTGTGGAAAAAACACTTTTCGCACTTGTGTTAGTGTTGAAAATCCACTTTTTGCACTTGTGTTGGTGCAGGAAACCACTTTTGCACTTGTATTAGTGTGGAAAAACCACTTTTCGCACTTGTGTTAGTTTTGAAAAACCACTTTTCGCACTTGTGTTAGTGTTGAAAAACCACTTTTAGCACTTGTGTTAGTGTTGAAAAACAACTTTTCGCACTTGTGTTGGTGCAGGAAACCACTTTTGCACTTGTATTAGTGTGGAAAAACCACTTTTCGCACTTGTATTAGTGTTGAAAAACCACTTTTCACACTTGTGTTCGTGTTGAAAAACCACTTTTCGCACTAGTGTTGGTGCAGGTAACCACTTTTGTACTTGTGTTAGTGTTGAAAAACCACTTTTCGCACTTGTGTTAGTGTTGAAAAACCACTTTTCGCACTTGTGTTAGTGTTGAAAAACCACTTTTCGCACTTGTGTTGGTGCAGGAAACCACTTTTGCACTTATATTAGTGTGGAAAAACCACTTTTTGCACTTGTGTTAATGTTGAAAAACCACTTTTCGCACTTGTGTTAGTGTTGAAAAACCACTTTTCCCACTTGTGTTAGTGTTGAAAAACCCCTTTTCGCACTTGTGTTGGTGCAGGAAACCACTTTTGCACTTGTATTAGTGTGGAAAAAACACTTTTTGCACTTGTGATAGTGTTGAAAAACCACTTTTCGCACTTGTGTTAGTGTTGAAAAACCACTTTTCGCACTTGTGTTGGTGCAGGAAACCACTTTTGCATGTGTATTAGTGTGGAAAAACCACTTTTCGCACTTGTGTTAGTGTTGAAAAACCACTTTTCGCACTTGTGTTAGTGTTGAAAAACCACTTTTCGCACTTGTGTTAGTGTTGAAAAACCACTTTTCGCACTTGTGTTGGTGCAGGAAACCACTTTTGCACTTCTATTAGTGTGGAAAAAACACTTTTCGCACTTGTGTTAGTGTTGAAAAACCACTTTTCGCACTTGTGTAAGTGTTGAAAAACCACTTTTCGCACTTGTGTTGGTGCAGGAAACCACTTTTGCACTTGTATTAGTGTGGAAAAAAACACTTTTTGCACTTGTGATAGTGTTGAAAAACCACTTTTTGTGCCTGTGTTAGTGTTGAAAAACCACTTTTCGCACTTGTGTTAGTGTTGAAAAACCACTTTTCGCACTTGTGTTGTGCAGGAAACCACTTTTGCACTTGTATTAGTGTGGAAAAAACACTTTTTGCACTTGCTATATTATTGAAAAACCACTTTTCGCACTTGTGTTAGTGTTGAAAAACCACTTTTCGCACTTGTGTTGGTGCAGGAAACCACTTTTGCACTTGTATTAGTGTGGAAAAAAACACTTTTCGCACTTGTGTTAGTGTTGAAAAACCACTTTTCGCACTTGTGTTAGTGTTGAAAAACCACTTTTCCCACTTGTGTTAGTTTGAAAAACCACTTTTCGCACTTGTGTTGGTGCAGGAAACCACTTTTCGCACTTGTGTTGGTGCAGGAAACCACTTTTGCACTTGTATTAGTGTGGAAAAAACACTTTTTGCACTTGCTATATTGTTGAAAAACCACTTTTCGCACTTGTGTTAGTGTTGAAAAAACATTTTTCGCACTTGTGTTGGTGCAGGAAACCACTTTTGCACTTGTATTAGTGTGGAAAAAACACTTTTTGCACTTGTGTTAGTGTTGAAAAACCACTTTTCGCACTTGTGTTAGTGTTGAAAAACCACTTTTCCCACTTGTGTTAGTGTTGAAAAACCACTTTTCGCACTTGTGTTGGTGCAGGAAACCACTTTTGCACTTGTATTAGTGTGGAAAAAACACTTTTTGCACTTGTGATAGTGTTGAAAAACTACTTTTCGCACTTGTGTTAGTGTTGAAAAACCACTTTCCACACTTGTGTTGGTGCAGGAAACCACTTTTGCACATGTATTAGTGTGGAAAAACCACTTTTCGCACTTGTGTTAGTGTTGAAAAACCACTTTTCGCACTTGTGTTAGTGTTGAAAAACCACTTTTCGCACTTGTGTTGGTGCAGGAAACCACTTTTGCACTTGTATTAGTGTAGAAAAAACACTTTTTGCACTTGTGATAGTGTTGAAAAACCACTTTTCGCACTTGTGTTAGTGTTGAAAAACCACTTTCCACACTTGTGTTGGTGCAGGAAACCACTTTTGCAATTGTATTAGTGTGGAAAAACCACTTTTCGCACTTGTGTTAGTGTTGAAAAACCACTTTTCGCACTTGTGTTAGTGTTGAAAAACCACTTTTCACACTTGTGTTGGTGCAGGAAACCACTTTTGCACTTGTATTAGTGTGGAAAAAACACTTTTTGCACTTGTGATAGTGTTGAAAAACCACTTTTTGTGCCTGTGTTAGTGTTGAAAAACCACTTTTCGCACTTGTGTTAGTGTTGAAAAACCACTTTTCGCACTTGTGTTGGTGCAGGAAACCACTTTTGCACTTGTATTAGTGTGGAAAAAACACTTTTTGCACTTGCTATATTGTTGAAAAACCACTTTTCGCACTTGTGTTCGTGTTGAAAAACCACTTTTCGCACTTGTGTTGGTGCAGGAAACCACTTTTGCACTTGTATTAGTGTGGAAAAAACACTTTTCGCACTTGTGTTCGTGTTGAAAAACCACTTTTCGCACTTGTGTTAGTGTTGAAAAACCACTTTTCCCACTTGTGTTAGTGTTGAAAAACCACTTTTCGCACTTGCGTTGGTGCAGGAAACCACTTTTGCACTTGTATTAGTGTGGAAAAAACACTTTTCGCACTTGTGTTAGTGTTGAAAATCCACTTTTCGCACTTGTGTTGGTGCAGGAAACCACTTTTGCACTTGTATTAGTGTGGAAAAACCACTTTTCGCACTTGTGTTAGTTTTGAAAAACCACTTTTCGCACTTGTGTTAGTGTTGAAAAACCACTTTTAGCACTTGTGTTAGTGTTGAAAAACAACTTTTCGCACTTGTGTTGGTGCAGGAAACCACTTTTGCACTTGTATTAGTGTGGAAAAACCACTTTTCGCACTTGTATTAGTGTTGAAAAACCACTTTTCACACTTGTGTTCGTGTTGAAAAACCACTTTTCGCACTAGTGTTGGTGCAGGTAACCACTTTTGTACTTGTGTTAGTGTTGAAAAACCACTTTTCGCACTTGTGTTAGTGTTGAAAAACCACTTTTCGCACTTGTGTTAGTGTTGAAAAACCACTTTTCGCACTTGTGTTGGTGCAGGAAACCACTTTTGCACTTATATTAGTGTGGAAAAACCACTTTTTGCACTTGTGTTAATGTTGAAAAACCACTTTTCGCACTTGTGTTAGTGTTGAAAAACCACTTTTAGCACTTGTGTTAGTGTTGAAAAACAACTTTTCGCACTTGTGTTGGTGCAGGAAACCACTTTTGCACTTGTATTAGTGTGGAAAAACCACTTTTTCGCACTTGTGTTAGTTTTGTGTTGGTGTGTTGTGTTAGTTTTGTGTTGTGTTTGTGTTTGCACTTGTATTAGTGTTGAAAAACCACTTTTCGCACTTGTGTTAGTGTTGAAAAACTACTTTTCGCACTTGTGTTAGTGTTGAAAAACCACTTTTCGCACTTGTGTTGGTGTTGAAAAACCACTTTTGCACTTGTATTAGTGTGGAAAAAACACTTTTTGCACTTGCGATAGTGTTGAAAAACCACTTTTCGCACTTGTGTTAGTGTTGAAAAACCACTTTTCGCACTTGTGTTGGTGCAGGAAACCACTTTTGCACTTGTATTAGTGTGGAAAAAACACTTTTCGCACTTGTGTTAGTGTTGAAAAACCACTTTTCGCACTTGTGTTAGTGTTGAAAAACCACTTTTCCCACTTGTGTTAGTGTTGAAAAACCACTTTTCGCACTTGTGTTGGTGCAGGAAACCACTTTTGCACTTGTATTAGTGTGGAAAAAACACTTTTTGCACTTGTGATATTGGTGAAAAACCACTTTTCGCACTTGTGTTAGTGTTGAAAAACCACTTTTCGCACTTGTGTTGGTGCAGGAAACCACTTTTGCACTTGTATTAGTGTGGAAAAAACACTTTTTGCACTTGCGATAGTGTTGAAAAACCACTTTTCGCACTTGTGTTAGTGTTGAAAAACCACTTTTCGCACTTGTGTTGGTGCAGGAAACCACTTTTGCACTTGTATTAGTGTGGAAAAAACACTTTTTGCACTTGTGTTAGTGTTGAAAAACCGCTTTTCGCACTTGTGTTAGTGTTGAAAAACCACTTTTCCCACTTGTGTTAGTGTTGAAAAACCACTTTTCGCACTTGTGTTGGTGCAGGAAACCACTTTTGCACTTGTATTAGTGTGGAAAAAACACTTTTTGCACTTGTGATAGTGTTGAAAAACTACTTTTCGCACTTGTGTTAGTGTTGAAAAACCACTTTCCACACTTGTGTTGGTGCAGGAAACCACTTTTGCACTTGTATTAGTGGGGAAAAAACACTTTTTGCACTAGTGATAGTGTTGAAAAACCACTTTTCGCACTTGTGTTAGTGTTGAAAAACCACTTTTCGCACTTGTGTTGGTGCAGGAAACCACTTTTGCACTTGTATTAGTGTGGAAAAAACACTTTTCGCACTTGTGTTAGTGTTGAAAAACCACTTTTTGCACTTGTGTTAGTGTTGTAAAACCACTTTTCGCACTTGTGTTAGTGTTGAAAAACCACTTTTCGCACTTGTGTTCGTGTTGAAAAACCACTTTTCGCACTTGTGTTGGTGCAGGAAACCACTTTTGCACTTGTATTAGTGTGGAAAAAACACTTTTCGCACTTGTGTTAGTGTGGAAAAACCACTTTTGCACATGTATTAGTGTGGAAAAACCACTTTTCGCACTTGTGTTAGTGTTGAAAAACCACTTTTCGCACTTGTGTTCGTGTTGAAAAACCACTTTTCGCACTTGTGTTGGTGCAGGAAACCACTTTTGCACTTGTATTAGTGTGGAAAAAACACTTTTTGCACTTGTGTTAGTGTTGAAAAACCGCTTTTCGCACTTGTGTTAGTGTTGAAAAACCACTTTTCCCACTTGTGTTGGTGCAGGAAACCACTTTTGCACTTGTATTAGTGTGGAAAAAAGACTTTTTGCACTTGTGATAGTGTTGAAAAACTACTTTTCGCACTTGTGTTAGTGTTGAAAAACCACTTTCCACACTTGTGTTGGTGCAGGAAACCACTTTTGCACATGTATTAGTGTGGAAAAACCACTTTTCGCACTTGTGTTAGTGTTGAAAAACCACTTTTCGCACTTGTGTTAGTGTTGAAAAACCACTTTTCGCACTTGTGTTGGTGCAGGAAACCACTTTTGCACTTGTATTAGTGTAGAAAAAACACTTTTTGCACTTGTGATAGTGTTGAAAAACCACTTTTCGCACTTGTGTTAGTGTTGAAAAACCACTTTCCACACTTGTGTTGGTGCAGGAAACCACTTTTGCACTTGTATTAGTGTGGAAAAACCACTTTTCGCACTTGTGTTAGTGTTGAAAAACCACTTTTCGCACTTGTGTTAGTGTTGAAAAACCACTTTTCACACTTGTGTTGGTGCAGGAAACCACTTTTGCACTTGTATTAGTGTGGAAAAAACACTTTTTGCACTTGTGATAGTGTTGAAAAACCACTTTTTGTGCCTGTGTTAGTGTTGAAAAACCACTTTTCGCACTTGTGTTAGTGTTGAAAAACCACTTTTCGCACTTGTGTTGGTGCAGGAAACCACTTTTGCACTTGTATTAGTGTGGAAAAAACACTTTTTGCACTTGCTATATTATTGAAAAACCACTTTTCGCACTTGTGTTAGTGTTGAAAAACCACTTTTCGCACTTGTGTTGGTGCAGGAAACCACTTTTGCACTTGTATTAGTGTGGAAAAAACACTTTTCGCACTTGTGTTAGTGTTGAAAAACCACTTTTCGCACTTGTGTTAGTGTTGAAAAACCACTTTTCCCACTTGTGTTAGTGTTGAAAAACCACTTTTCGCACTTGTGTTGGTGCAGGAAACCACTTTTCGCACTTGTGTTGGTGCAGGAAACCACTTTTGCACTTGTATTAGTGTGGAAAAAACACTTTTTGCACTTGCTATATTGTTGAAAAACCACTTTTCGCACTTGTGTTAGTGTTGAAAAAACATTTTTCGCACTTGTGTTGGTGCAGGAAACCACTTTTGCACTTGTATTAGTGTGGAAAAAACACTTTTTGCACTTGTGTTAGTGTTGAAAAACCACTTTTCGCACTTGTGTTAGTGTTGAAAAACCACTTTTCCCACTTGTGTTAGTGTTGAAAAACCACTTTTCGCACTTGTGTTGGTGCAGGAAACCACTTTTGCACTTGTACTAGTGTGGAAAAAACACTTTTTGCACTTGTGATAGTGTTGAAAAACTACTTTTCGCACTTGTGTTAGTGTTGAAAAACCACTTTCCACACTTGTGTTGGTGCAGGAAACCACTTTTGCACATGTATTAGTGTGGAAAAACCACTTTTCGCACTTGTGTTAGTGTTGAAAAACCACTTTTCGCACTTGTGTTAGTGTTGAAAAACCACTTTTCGCACTTGTGTTGGTGCAGGAAACCACTTTTGCACTTGTATTAGTGTAGAAAAAACACTTTTTGCACTTGTGATAGTGTTGAAAAACCACTTTTCGCACTTGTGTTAGTGTTGAAAAACCACTTTCCACACTTGTGTTGGTGCAGGAAACCACTTTTGCAATTGTATTAGTGTGGAAAAACCACTTTTCGCACTTGTGTTAGTGTTGAAAAACCACTTTTCGCACTTGTGTTAGTGTTGAAAAACCACTTTTCACACTTGTGTTGGTGCAGGAAACCACTTTTGCACTTGTATTAGTGTGGAAAAAACACTTTTTGCACTTGTGATAGTGTTGAAAAACCACTTTTTGTGCCTGTGTTAGTGTTGAAAAACCACTTTTCGCACTTGTGTTAGTGTTGAAAAACCACTTTTCGCACTTGTGTTGGTGCAGGAAACCACTTTTGCACTTGTATTAGTGTGGAAAAAACACTTTTTGCACTTGCTATATTGTTGAAAAACCACTTTTCGCACTTGTGTTCGTGTTGAAAAACCACTTTTCGCACTTGTGTTCGTGTTGAAAAACCACTTTTCGCACTTGTGTTAGTGTTGAAAAACCACTTTTCCCACTTGTGTTAGTGTTGAAAAACCACTTTTCGCACTTGCGTTGGTGCAGGAAACCACTTTTGCACTTGTATTAGTGTGGAAAAAACACTTTTCGCACTTGTGTTAGTGTTGAAAATCCACTTTTCGCACTTGTGTTGGTGCAGGAAACCACTTTTGCACTTGTATTAGTGTGGAAAAACCACTTTTCGCACTTGTGTTAGTTTTGAAAAACCACTTTTCGCACTTGTGTTAGTGTTGAAAAACCACTTTTAGCACTTGTGTTAGTGTTGAAAAACAACTTTTCGCACTTGTGTTGGTGCAGGAAACCACTTTTGCACTTGTATTAGTGTGGAAAAACCACTTTTCGCACTTGTATTAGTGTTGAAAAACCACTTTTCACACTTGTGTTCGTGTTGAAAAACCACTTTTCGCACTAGTGTTGGTGCAGGTAACCACTTTTGTACTTGTGTTAGTGTTGAAAAACCACTTTTCGCACTTGTGTTAGTGTTGAAAAACCACTTTTCGCACTTGTGTTAGTGTTGAAAAACCACTTTTCGCACTTGTGTTGGTGCAGGAAACCACTTTTGCACTTATATTAGTGTGGAAAAACCACTTTTTGCACTTGTGTTAATGTTGAAAAACCACTTTTCGCACTTGTGTTAGTGTTGAAAAACCACTTTTCCCACTTGTGTTAGTGTTGAAAAACCCCTTTTCGCACTTGTGTTGGTGCAGGAAACCACTTTTGCACTTGTATTAGTGTGGAAAAAACACTTTTTGCACTTGTGATAGTGTTGAAAAACCACTTTTCGCACTTGTGTTAGTGTTGAAAAACCACTTTTCGCACTTGTGTTGGTGCAGGAAACCACTTTTGCATGTGTATTAGTGTGGAAAAACCACTTTTCGCACTTGTGTTAGTGTTGAAAAACCACTTTTCGCACTTGTGTTAGTGTTGAAAAACCACTTTTCGCACTTGTGTTAGTGTTGAAAAACCACTTTTCGCACTTGTGTTGGTGCAGGAAACCACTTTTGCACTTCTATTAGTGTGGAAAAAACACTTTTCGCACTTGTGTTAGTGTTGAAAAACCACTTTTCGCACTTGTGTAAGTGTTGAAAAACCACTTTTCGCACTTGTGTTGGTGCAGGAAACCACTTTTGCACTTGTATTAGTGTGGAAAAAACACTTTTTGCACTTGTGATAGTGTTGAAAAACCACTTTTTGTGCCTGTGTTAGTGTTGAAAAACCACTTTTCGCACTTGTGTTAGTGTTGAAAAACCACTTTTCGCACTTGTGTTGGTGCAGGAAACCACTTTTGCACTTGTATTAGTGTGGAAAAAACACTTTTTGCACTTGCTATATTATTGAAAAACCACTTTTCGCACTTGTGTTAGTGTTGAAAAACCACTTTTCGCACTTGTGTTGGTGCAGGAAACCACTTTTGCACTTGTATTAGTGTGGAAAAAACACTTTTCGCACTTGTGTTAGTGTTGAAAAACCACTTTTCGCACTTGTGTTAGTGTTGAAAAACCACTTTTCCCACTTGTGTTAGTGTTGAAAAACCACTTTTCGCACTTGTGTTGGTGCAGGAAACCACTTTTCGCACTTGTGTTGGTGCAGGAAACCACTTTTGCACTTGTATTAGTGTGGAAAAAACACTTTTTGCACTTGCTATATTGTTGAAAAACCACTTTTCGCACTTGTGTTAGTGTTGAAAAAACATTTTTCGCACTTGTGTTGGTGCAGGAAACCACTTTTGCACTTGTATTAGTGTGGAAAAAACACTTTTTGCACTTGTGTTAGTGTTGAAAAACCACTTTTCGCACTTGTGTTAGTGTTGAAAAACCACTTTTCCCACTTGTGTTAGTGTTGAAAAACCACTTTTCGCACTTGTGTTGGTGCAGGAAACCACTTTTGCACTTGTATTAGTGTGGAAAAAACACTTTTTGCACTTGTGATAGTGTTGAAAAACTACTTTTCGCACTTGTGTTAGTGTTGAAAAACCACGTTCCACACTTGTGTTGGTGCAGGAAACCACTTTTGCACATGTATTAGTGTGGAAAAACCACTTTTCGCACTTGTGTTAGTGTTGAAAAACCACTTTTCGCACTTGTGTTAGTGTTGAAAAACCACTTTTCGCACTTGTGTTGGTGCAGGAAACCACTTTTGCACTTGTATTAGTGTAGAAAAAACACTTTTTGCACTTGTGATAGTGTTGAAAAACCACTTTTCGCACTTGTGTTAGTGTTGAAAAACCACTTTCCACACTTGTGTTGGTGCAGGAAACCACTTTTGCAATTGTATTAGTGTGGAAAAACCACTTTTCGCACTTGTGTTAGTGTTGAAAAACCACTTTTCGCACTTGTGTTAGTGTTGAAAAACCACTTTTCACACTTGTGTTGGTGCAGGAAACCACTTTTGCACTTGTATTAGTGTGGAAAAAACACTTTTTGCACTTGTGATAGTGTTGAAAAACCACTTTTTGTGCCTGTGTTAGTGTTGAAAAACCACTTTTCGCACTTGTGTTAGTGTTGAAAAACCACTTTTCGCACTTGTGTTGGTGCAGGAAACCACTTTTGCACTTGTATTAGTGTGGAAAAAACACTTTTTGCACTTGCTATATTGTTGAAAAACCACTTTTCGCACTTGTGTTCGTGTTGAAAAACCACTTTTCGCACTTGTGTTGGTGCAGGAAACCACTTTTGCACTTGTATTAGTGTGGAAAAAACACTTTTCGCACTTGTGTTCGTGTTGAAAAACCACTTTTCGCACTTGTGTTAGTGTTGAAAAACCACTTTTCCCACTTGTGTTAGTGTTGAAAAACCACTTTTCGCACTTGCGTTGGTGCAGGAAACCACTTTTGCACTTGTATTAGTGTGGAAAAAACACTTTTCGCACTTGTGTTAGTGTTGAAAATCCACTTTTCGCACTTGTGTTGGTGCAGGAAACCACTTTTGCACTTGTATTAGTGTGGAAAAACCACTTTTCGCACTTGTGTTAGTTTTGAAAAACCACTTTTCGCACTTGTGTTAGTGTTGAAAAACCACTTTTAGCACTTGTGTTAGTGTTGAAAAACAACTTTTCGCACTTGTGTTGGTGCAGGAAACCACTTTTGCACTTGTATTAGTGTGGAAAAACCACTTTTCGCACTTGTATTAGTGTTGAAAAACCACTTTTCACACTTGTGTTCGTGTTGAAAAACCACTTTTCGCACTAGTGTTGGTGCAGGTAACCACTTTTGTACTTGTGTTAGTGTTGAAAAACCACTTTTCGCACTTGTGTTAGTGTTGAAAAACCACTTTTCGCACTTGTGTTAGTGTTGAAAAACCACTTTTCGCACTTGTGTTGGTGCAGGAAACCACTTTTGCACTTATATTAGTGTGGAAAAACCACTTTTTGCACTTGTGTTAATGTTGAAAAACCACTTTTCGCACTTGTGTTAGTGTTGAAAAACCACTTTTCCCACTTGTGTTAGTGTTGAAAAACCCCTTTTCGCACTTGTGTTGGTGCAGGAAACCACTTTTGCACTTGTATTAGTGTGGAAAAAACACTTTTTGCACTTGTGATAGTGTTGAAAAACCACTTTTCGCACTTGTGTTAGTGTTGAAAAACCACTTTTCGCACTTGTGTTGGTGCAGGAAACCACTTTTGCATGTGTATTAGTGTGGAAAAACCACTTTTCGCACTTGTGTTAGTGTTGAAAAACCACTTTTCGCACTTGTGTTAGTGTTGAAAAACCACTTTTCGCACTTGTGTTAGTGTTGAAAAACCACTTTTCGCACTTGTGTTGGTGCAGGAAACCACTTTTGCACTTCTATTAGTGTGGAAAAAACACTTTTCGCACTTGTGTTAGTGTTGAAAAACCACTTTTCGCACTTGTGTAAGTGTTGAAAAACCACTTTTCGCACTTGTGTTGGTGCAGGAAACCACTTTTGCACTTGTATTAGTGTGGAAAAAACACTTTTTGCACTTGTGATAGTGTTGAAAAATCACTTTTCGCACTTGTGTTAGTGTTGAAAAACCACTTTTCGCACTTGTGTTGGTTTAGGAAACCACTTTTGCACTTGTATTAGTGTGGAAAAACCACTTTTTCGCACTTGTGTTAGTGTTGAAAAACCACTTTTCGCACTTGTGTTAGTGTTGAAAAACCACTTTTCGCACTTGTGTTAGTGTTGAAAAACCACTTTTCGCACTTGTGTTGGTGTTGAAAAACCACTTTTGCACTTGTATTAGTGTGGAAAAAACACTTTTTGCACTTGCGATAGTGTTGAAAAACCACTTTTCGCACTTGTGTTAGTGTTGAAAAACCACTTTTCGCACTTGTGTTGGTGCAGGAAACCACTTTTGCACTTGTATTAGTGTGGAAAAAACACTTTTCGCACTTGTGTTAGTGTTGAAAAACCACTTTTCGCACTTGTGTTAGTGTTGAAAAACAACTTTTCCCACTTGTGTTAGTGTTGAAAAACCACTTTTCGCACTTGTGTTGGTGCAGGAAACCACTTTTGCACTTGTATTAGTGTGGAAAAAACACTTTTTGCACTTGTGATATTGGTGAAAAACCACTTTTCGCACTTGTGTTAGTGTTGAAAAACCACTTTTCGCACTTGTGTTGGTGCAGGAAACCACTTTTGCACTTGTATTAGTGTGGAAAAAACACTTTTTGCACTTGCGATAGTGTTGAAAAACCACTTTTCGCACTTGTGTTAGTGTTGAAAAACCACTTTTCGCACTTGTGTTCGTGCAGGAAACCACTTTTGCACTTGTATTAGTGTGGAAAAAACACTTTTTGCACTTGTGTTAGTGTTGAAAAACCGCTTTTCGCACTTGTGTTAGTGTTGAAAAACCACTTTTCCCACTTGTGTTAGTGTTGAAAAACCACTTTTCGCACTTGTGTTGGTGCAGGAAACCACTTTTGCACTTGTATTAGTGTGGAAAAAACACTTTTTGCACTTGTGATAGTGTTGAAAAACTACTTTTCGCACTTGTGTTAGTGTTGAAAAACGACTTTCCACACTTGTGTTGGTGCAGGAAACCACTTTTGCACTTGGATTAGTGGGGAAAAAACACTTTTTGCACTAGTGATAGTGTTGAAAAACCACTTTTCGCACTTGTGTTAGTGTTGAAAAACCACTTTTCGCACTTGTGTTCGTGTTGAAAAACCACTTTTCGCACTTGTGTTGGTGCAGGAAACCACTTTTGCACTTGTATTAGTGTGGAAAAAACACTTTTTGCACTTGTGATAGTGTTGAAAAACCACTTTTTGCGCTTGTGTTAGTGTTGAAAAACCACTTTTCGCACTTGTGTTAGTGTTGCAAAACCACTTTTCGCACTTGTGTTGGTGCAGGAAACCACTTTTGCACTTGTATTAGTGTGGAAAAAACACTTTTTGCACTTGCTATATTGTTGAAAAACCACTTTTCGCACTTGTGTTAGTGTTGAAAAACCACTTTTTGCACTTGTGTTGGTGCAGGAAACCACTTTTGCACTTGTATTAGTGTGGAAAAAACACTTTTCGCACTTGTGTTAGTGTTGAAAAACCACTTTTCGCACTTGTGTTAGTGTTGAAAAACCACTTTTCCCACTTGTGTTAGTGTTGAAAAACCACTTTTCGCACTTGTGTTGGTGCAGGAAACCACTTTTGCACTTGTATTAGTGTGGAAAAAACATTTTTGCACTTGTGATAGTGTTGAAAAACCACTTTTCGCACTTGTGTTAGTGTTGAAAAACCACTTTTCGCACTTGTGTTGGTGCAGGAAACCACTTTTGCACTTGTAATAGTGTGGAAAAACCACTTTTCGCACTTGTGTTAGTGTTGAAAAACCACTTTTCGCACTTGTGTTAGTGTTGAAAAACCACTTTTCGCCCTTGTGTTAGTGTTGAAAAACCACTTTTCGCACTTGTGTTAGTGTTGAAAAACCACTTTTCGCACTTGTGTTGGTGCAGGAAACCACTTTTGCACTTGTATTAGTGTGGAAAAAACACTTTTTGCACTTGTGATAGTGTTGAAAAACCACTTTTCGCACTTGTGTTAGTGTTGAAAAACCACTTTTCGCACTTGTGTTGGTGCAGGAAACCACTTTTGCACTTGTATTAGTGTGGAAAAAACACTTTTTGCACTTGTGATAGTGTTGAAAAACCACTTTTCGGCCTTATGTTAGTGTTGAAAAACCACTTTTCGCACTTGTGTTGGTGCAGGAAACCACTTTTGCACTTGTATTAGTGTGGAAAAAACACTTTTCGCACTTGTGTTAGTGTTGAAAAACCACTTTTTGCACTTGTGTTAGTGTTGTAAAACCACTTTTCGCACTTGTGTTAGTGTTGAAAAACCACTTTTCGCACTTGTGTTCGTGTTGAAAAACCACTTTTCGCACTTGTGTTGGTGCAGGAAACCACTTTTGCACTTGTATTAGTGTGGAAAAAACACTTTTTGCACTTGTGATAGTGTTGAAAAACCACTTTTTGCGCTTGTGTTAGTGTTGAAAAACCACTTTTCGCACTTGTGTTAGTGTTGCAAAACCACTTTTCGCACTTGTGTTGGTGCAGGAAACCACTTTTGCACTTGTATTAGTGTGGAAAAAACACTTTTTGCACTTGCTATATTGTTGAAAAACCACTTTTCGCACTTGTGTTAGTGTTGAAAAACCACTTTTTGCACTTGTGTTGGTGCAGGAAACCACTTTTGCACTTGTATTAGTGTGGAAAAAACACTTTTCGCACTTGTGTTAGTGTTGAAAAACCACTTTTCGCACTTGTGTTGGTGCAGGAAACCACTTTTGCACTTGTATTAGTGTGGAAAAAACACTTTTTGCACTTGCGATAGTGTTGAAAAACCACTTTTCGCACTTGTGTTAGTGTTGAAAAACCACTTTTCGCACTTGTGTTGGTGCAGGAAACCACTTTTGCACTTGTATTAGTGTGGAAAAAACACTTTTTGCACTTGTGATAGTGTTGAAAAACCACTTTTCGCACTTGTGTTAGTGTTGAAAAACCACTTTCCACACTTGTGTTGGTGCAGGAAACCACTTTTGCACATGTATTAGTGTGGAAAAACCACTTTTCGCACTTGTGTTAGTGTTGAAAAACCACTTTTCGCACTTGTGTTAGTGTTGAAAAACCACTTTTCGCACTTGTGTTGGTGCAGGAAACCACTTTTGCACTTGTATTAGTGTGGAAAAACCACTTTTTGCACTTGTGTTTGTGTTGAAAAACCACTTTTCGCACTTGTGTTAGTGTTGAAAAACCACTTTTCACACTTGTGTTGGTGCAGGAAACCACTTTTGCACTTGTATTAGTGTGGAAAAAACACTTTTTGCACTTGTGATAGTGTTGAAAAACCACTTTTTGCGCTTGTGTTAGTGTTGAAAAACCACTTTTCGCACTTGTGTTAGTGTTGAAAAACCACTTTTCGCACTTGTGTTAGTGTTGAAAAACCACTTTTCGCACTTGTGTTGGTGCAGGAAACCACTTTTGCACTTGTATTAGTGTGGAAAAAACACTTTTTGCACTTGCTATATTGTTGAAAAACCACTTTTCGCACTTGTGTTAGTGTTGAAAAACCACTTTTCGCACTTGTGTTGGTGCAGGAAACCACTTTTGCACTTGTATTAGTGTGGAAAAAACACTTTTCACACTTGTGTTAGTGTTGAAAAACCACTTTTCGCACTTGTGTTAGTGTTGAAAAACCACTTTTCCCACTTGTGTTAGTGTTGAAAAACCACTTTTCCCACTTGTGTTGGTGCAGGAAACCACTTTTGCACTTGTATTAGCGTGGAAAAAACACTTTTCGCACTTGTGTTAGTGTTGAAAAACCACTTTTCGCACCTGCGTTGGTGCAGGAAACCACTTTTGCACTTGTATTAGTGTGGAAAAACCACTTTTCGCACTTGTGTTAGTTTTGAAAAACCACTTTTCGCACTTGTGTTAGTGTTGAAAAACCACTTTTCGCACTTGTGTTGGTGCAGGAAACCACTTTTGCACTTGTATTAGTGTGGAAAAAACACTTTTCGCACTTGTGTTAGTGTTGAAAAACCACTTTTCGCACTTGTGTTAGTGTTGAAAAACCACTTTTCCCACTTGTGTTAGTGTTGAAAAACCACTTTTCGCACTTGTGTTGGTGCAGGAAACCACTTTTGCACTTGTATTAGTGTGGAAAAAACACTTTTTGCACTTGTGATAGTGTTGAAAAACCACTTTTCGCACTTGTGTTAGTGTTGAAAAACCACTTTCCACACTTGTGTTGGTGCAGGAAACCACTTTTGCACTTGTTTTAGTGTGGAAAAACCACTTTTTGCACTTGTGTTAGTGTTGAAAAACCACTTTTCGCACTTGTGTTAGTGTTGAAAAACCATTTTCGCACTTGTGTTGGTGCAGGAAACCACTTTTGCACTTGTATTAGTGTGGAAAAAACACTTTTTGCACTTGCGATAGTGTTGAAAAACCACTTTTCGCACTTGTGTTAGTGTTGAAAAACCACTTTTCGCACTTGTGTTGGTGCAGGAAACCACTTTTGCACTAGTATTAGTGTGGAAAAAACACTTTTTGCACTTGTGATAGTGTTGAAAAACCATTTTCGCACTTGTGTTGGTGCAGGAAACCACTTTTGCACTTGTATTAGTGTGGAAAAAACACTTTTTGCACTTGCGATAGTGTTGAAAAACCACTTTTCGCACTTGTGTTAGTGTTGAAAAACCACTTTTCGCACTTGTGTTGGTTTAGGAAACCACTTTTGCACTTGTATTAGTGTGGAAAAACCACTTTTTCGCACTTGTGTTAGTGTTGAAAAACCACTTTTCGCACTTGTGTTAGTGTTGAAAAACCACTTTTTCGCACTTGTGTTAGTGTTGAAAAACCACTTTTCGCACTTGTGTTAGTGTTGAAAAACCACTTTTCGCACTTGTGTTAGTGTTGAAAAACCACTTTTCGCACTTGTGTTGGTGTTGAAAAACCACTTTTGCACTTGTATTAGTGTGGAAAAAACACTTTTTGCACTTGCGATAGTGTTGAAAAACCACTTTTCGCACTTGTGTTAGTGTTGAAAAACCACTTTTCGCACTTGTGTTGGTGCAGGAAACCACTTTTGCACTTGTATTAGTGTGGAAAAAACACTTTTCGCACTTGTGTTAGTGTTGAAAAACCACTTTTCGCACTTGTGTTAGTGTTGAAAAACAACTTTTCCCACTTGTGTTAGTGTTGAAAAACCACTTTTCGCACTTGTGTTGGTGCAGGAAACCACTTTTGCACTTGTATTAGTGTGGAAAAAACACTTTTTGCACTTGTGATATTGGTGAAAAACCACTTTTCGCACTTGTGTTAGTGTTGAAAAACCACTTTTCGCACTTGTGTTGGTGCAGGAAACCACTTTTGCACTTGTATTAGTGTGGAAAAAACACTTTTTGCACTTGCGATAGTGTTGAAAAACCACTTTTCGCACTTGTGTTAGTGTTGAAAAACCACTTTTCGCACTTGTGTTCGTGCAGGAAACCACTTTTGCACTTGTATTAGTGTGGAAAAAACACTTTTTGCACTTGTGTTAGTGTTGAAAAACCGCTTTTCGCACTTGTGTTAGTGTTGAAAAACCACTTTTCCCACTTGTGTTAGTGTTGAAAAACCACTTTTCGCACTTGTGTTGGTGCAGGAAACCACTTTTGCACTTGTATTAGTGTGGAAAAAACACTTTTTGCACTTGTGATAGTGTTGAAAAACTACTTTTCGCACTTGTGTTAGTGTTGAAAAACGACTTTCCACACTTGTGTTGGTGCAGGAAACCACTTTTGCACTTGGATTAGTGGGGAAAAAACACTTTTTGCACTAGTGATAGAGTTGAAAAACCACTTTTCGCACTTGTGTTAGTGTTGAAAAACCACTTTTCGCACTTGTGTTCGTGTTGAAAAACCACTTTTCGCACTTGTGTTGGTGCAGGAAACCACTTTTGCACTTGTATTAGTGTGGAAAAAACACTTTTTGCACTTGTGATAGTGTTGAAAAACACTTTTTGCGCTTGTGTTAGTGTTGAAAAACCACTTTTCGCACTTGTGTTAGTGTTGCAAAACCACTTTTCGCACTTGTGTTGGTGCAGGAAACCACTTTTGCACTTGTATTAGTGTGGAAAAAACACTTTTTGCACTTGCTATATTGTTGAAAAACCACTTTTCGCACTTGTGTTAGTGTTGAAAAACCACTTTTTGCACTTGTGTTGGTGCAGGAAACCACTTTTGCACTTGTATTAGTGTGGAAAAAACACTTTTCGCACTTGTGTTAGTGTTGAAAAACCACTTTCGCACTTGTGTTAGTGTTGAAAAACCACTTTTCCCACTTGTGTTAGTGTTGAAAAACCACTTTTCGCACTTGTGTTGGTGCAGGAAACCACTTTTGCACTTGTATTAGTGTGGAAAAAACATTTTTTGCACTTGTGATAGTGTTGAAAAACCACTTTTCGCACTTGTGTTAGTGTTGAAAAACCACTTTTCGCACTTGTGTTGGTGCAGGAAACCACTTTTGCACTTGTAATAGTGTGGAAAAACCACTTTTCGCACTTGTGTTAGTGTTGAAAAACCCTTTTCGCACTTGTGTTAGTGTTGAAAAACCACTTTTCGCCCTTGTGTTAGTGTTGAAAAACACTTTTCGCACTTGTGTTAGTGTTGAAAAACCACTTCTTTTCGCACTTGTGTTGGTGCAGGAAACCACTTTTGCACTTGTATTAGTGTGGAAAAAACACTTTTTGCACTTGTGATAGTGTTGAAAAACCACTTTTCGCACTTGTGTTAGTGTTGAAAAACCACTTTTCGCACTTGTGTTGGTGCAGGAAACCACTTTTGCACCTTGTATTAGTGTGGAAAAAACACTTTTTGCACTTGTGATAGTGTTGAAAAACCACTTTTCGGCCTTATGTTAGTGTTGAAAAACCACTTTTCGCACTTGTGTTGGTGCAGGAAACCACTTTTGCACTTGTATTAGTGTGGAAAAAACACTTTTCGCACTTGTGTTAGTGTTGAAAAACCACTTTTTGCACTTGTGTTAGTGTTGTAAAACCACTTTTCGCACTTGTGTTAGTGTTGAAAAACCACTTTTCGCACTTGTGTTCGTGTTGAAAAACCACTTTTCGCACTTGTGTTGGTGCAGGAAACCACTTTTGCACTTGTATTAGTGTGGAAAAAACACTTTTTGCACTTGTGATAGTGTTGAAAAACCACTTTTTGCGCTTGTGTTAGTGTTGAAAAACCACTTTTCGCACTTGTGTTAGTGTTGCAAAACCACTTTTCGCACTTGTGTTGGTGCAGGAAACCACTTTTGCACTTGTATTAGTGTGGAAAAAACACTTTTTGCACTTGCTATATTGTTGAAAAACCACTTTTCGCACTTGTGTTAGTGTTGAAAAACCACTTTTTGCACTTGTGTTGGTGCAGGAAACCACTTTTGCACTTGTATTAGTGTGGAAAAAACACTTTTCGCACTTGTGTTAGTGTTGAAAAACCACTTTTCGCACTTGTGTTGGTGCAGGAAACCACTTTTGCACTTGTATTAGTGTGGAAAAAACACTTTTTGCACTTGCGATAGTGTTGAAAAACCACTTTTCGCACTTGTGTTAGTGTTGAAAAACCACTTTTCGCACTTGTGTTGGTGCAGGAAACCACTTTTGCACTTGTATTAGTGTGGAAAAAACACTTTTTGCACTTGTGATAGTGTTGAAAAACCACTTTTCGCACTTGTGTTAGTGTTGAAAAACCACTTTCCACACTTGTGTTGGTGCAGGAAACCACTTTTGCACATGTATTAGTGTGGAAAAACCACTTTTCGCACTTGTGTTAGTGTTGAAAAACCACTTTTCGCACTTGTGTTAGTGTTGAAAAACCACTTTTCGCACTTGTGTTGGGCAGGAAACCACTTTTGCACTTGTATTAGTGTGGAAAAACCACTTTTTGCACTTGTGTTTGTGTTGAAAAACCACTTTTCGCACTTGTGTTAGTGTTGAAAAACCACTTTTCACACTTGTGTTGGTGCAGGAAACCACTTTTGCACTTGTATTAGTGTGGAAAAAACACTTTTTGCACTTGTGATAGTGTTGAAAAACCACTTTTTGCGCTTGTGTTAGTGTTGAAAAACCACTTTTCGCACTTGTGTTAGTGTTGAAAAACCACTTTTCGCACTTGTGTTAGTGTTGAAAAACCACTTTTCGCACTTGTGTTGGTGCAGGAAACCACTTTTGCACTTGTATTAGTGTGGAAAAAACACTTTTTGCACTTGCTATATTGTTGAAAAACCACTTTTCGCACTTGTGTTAGTGTTGAAAAACCACTTTTCGCACTTGTGTTGGTGCAGGAAACCACTTTTGCACTTGTATTAGTGTGGAAAAAACACTTTTCACACTTGTGTTAGTGTTGAAAAACCACTTTTCGCACTTGTGTTAGTGTTGAAAAACCACTTTTCCCACTTGTGTTAGTGTTGAAAAACCACTTTTCCCACTTGTGTTGGTGCAGGAAACCACTTTTGCACTTGTATTAGCGTGGAAAAAACACTTTTCGCACTTGTGTTAGTGTTGAAAAACCACTTTTCGCACCTGCGTTGGTGCAGGAAACCACTTTTGCACTTGTATTAGTGTGGAAAAACCACTTTTCGCACTTGTGTTAGTTTTGAAAAACCACTTTTCGCACTTGTGTTAGTGTTGAAAAACCACTTTTCGCACTTGTGTTGGTGCAGGAAACCACTTTTGCACTTGTATTAGTGTGGAAAAAACACTTTTCGCACTTGTGTTAGTGTTGAAAAACCACTTTTCGCACTTGTGTTAGTGTTGAAAAACCACTTTTCCCACTTGTGTTAGTGTTGAAAAACCACTTTTCGCACTTGTGTTGGTGCAGGAAACCACTTTTGCACTTGTATTAGTGTGGAAAAAACACTTTTTGCACTTGTGATAGTGTTGAAAAACCACTTTTCGCACTTGTGTTAGTGTTGAAAAACCACTTTCCACACTTGTGTTGGTGCAGGAAACCACTTTTGCACTTGTTTTAGTGTGGAAAAACCACTTTTTGCACTTGTGTTAGTGTTGAAAAACCACTTTTCGCACTTGTGTTAGTGTTGAAAAACCATTTTCGCACTTGTGTTGGTGCAGGAAACCACTTTTGCACTTGTATTAGTGTGGAAAAAACACTTTTTGCACTTGCGATAGTGTTGAAAAACCACTTTTCGCACTTGTGTTAGTGTTGAAAAACCACTTTTCGCACTTGTGTTGGTGCAGGAAACCACTTTTGCACTAGTATTAGTGTGGAAAAAACACTTTTTGCACTTGTGATAGTGTTGAAAAACCATTTTCGCACTTGTGTTGGTGCAGGAAACCACTTTTGCACTTGTATTAGTGTGGAAAAAACACTTTTTGCACTTGCGATAGTGTTGAAAAACCACTTTTCGCACTTGTGTTAGTGTTGAAAAACCACTTTCCACACTTGTGTTGGTGCAGGAAACCACTTTTGCACATGTATTAGTGTGGAAAAACCACTTTTCGCACTTGTGTTAGTGTTGAAAAACCACTTTTCGCACTTGTGTTAGTGTTGAAAAACCACTTTTCGCACTTGTGTTGGTGCAGGAAACCACTTTTGCACTTGTATTAGTGTGGAAAAACCACTTTTTGCACTTGTGTTTGTGTTGAAAAACCACTTTTCGCACTTGTGTTAGTGTTGAAAAACCACTTTTCACACTTGTGTTGGTGCAGGAAACCACTTTTGCACTTGTATTAGTGTGGAAAAAACACTTTTTGCACTTGTGATAGTGTTGAAAAACCACTTTTTGCGCTTGTGTTAGTGTTGAAAAACCACTTTTCGCACTTGTGTTAGTGTTGAAAAACCACTTTTCGCACTTGTGTTGGTGCAGGAAACCACTTTTGCACTTGTATTAGTGTGGAAAAAACACTTTTTGCACTTGCTATATTGTTGAAAAACCACTTTTCGCACTTGTGTTAGTGTTGAAAAACCACTTTTCGCACTTGTGTTGGTGCAGGAAACCACTTTTGCACTTGTATTAGTGTGGAAAAAACACTTTTCGGACTTGTGTTAGGGTTGAAAAACCACTTTTCGCACTTGTGTTAGTGTTGAAAAACCACTTTTCCCACTTGTGTTAGTGTTGAAAAACCACTTTTCGCACTTGTGTTGGTGCAGAAACCACTTTTGCACTTGTATTAGCGTGGAAAAAACACTTTTCGCACTTGTGTTAGTGTTGAAAAACCACTTTTCGCACCTGCGTTGGTGCAGGAAACCACTTTTGCACTTGTATTAGTGTGGAAAAACCACTTTTCGCACTTGTGTTAGTTTTGAAAAACCACTTTTCGCACTTGTGTTAGTGTTGAAAAACCACTTTTCGCACTTGTGTTGGTGCAGGAAACCACTTTTGCACTTGTATTAGTGTGGAAAAAACACTTTTCGCACTTGTGTTAGTGTTGAAAAACCACTTTTCGCACTTGTGTTAGTGTTGAAAAACCACTTTTCCCACTTGTGTTAGTGTTGAAAAACCACTTTTCGCACTTGTGTTGGTGTTGAAAAACCACTTTTCGCACTTGTGTTAGTGTTGAAAAACCACTTTTCGCACTTGTGTTGGTGCAGGAAACCACTTTTGCACTTGTATTAGTGTGGAAAAACCACTTTTTGCACTTGTGTTTGTGTTGAAAAACCACTTTTCGCACTTGTGTTAGTGTTGAAAAACCACTTTTCACACTTGTGTTGGTGCAGGAAACCACTTTTGCACTTGTATTAGTGTGGAAAAAACACTTTTTGCACTTGTGATAGTGTTGAAAAACCACTTTTTGCGCTTGTGTTAGTGTTGAAAAACCACTTTTCGCACTTGTGTTAGTGTTGAAAAACCACTTTTCGCACTTGTGTTGGTGCAGGAAACCACTTTTGCACTTGTATTAGTGTGGAAAAAACACTTTTTGCACTTGCTATATTGTTGAAAAACCACTTTTCGCACTTGTGTTAGTGTTGAAAAACCACTTTTCGCACTTGTGTTGGTGCAGGAAACCACTTTTGCACTTGTATTAGTGTGGAAAAAACACTTTTCGGACTTGTGTTAGGGTTGAAAAACCACTTTTCGCACTTGTGTTAGTGTTGAAAAACCACTTTTCCCACTTGTGTTAGTGTTGAAAAACCACTTTTCGCACTTGTGTTGGTGCAGGAAACCACTTTTGCACTTGTATTAGCGTGGAAAAAAACACTTTTCGCACTTGTGTTAGTGTTGAAAAACCACTTTTCGCACCTGCGTTGGTGCAGGAAACCACTTTTGCACTTGTATTAGTGTGGAAAAACCACTTTTCGCACTTGTGTTAGTTTTGAAAAACCACTTTTCGCACTTGTGTTAGTGTTGAAAAACCACTTTTCGCACTTGTGTTGGTGCAGGAAACCACTTTTGCACTTGTATTAGTGTGGAAAAAACACTTTTCGCACTTGTGTTAGTGTTGAAAAACCACTTTTCGCACTTGTGTTAGTGTTGAAAAACCACTTTTCCCACTTGTGTTAGTGTTGAAAAACCACTTTTCGCACTTGTGTTGGTGCAGGAAACCACTTTTGCACTTGTATTAGTGTGGAAAAAAACACTTTTTGCACTTGTGATATTGTTGAAAAACCACTTTTCGCACTTGTGTTAGTGTTGAAAAACCATTTTCGCACTTGTGTTGGTGCAGGAAACCACTTTTGCACTTGTATTAGTGTGGAAAAAACACTTTTTGCACTTGCGATAGTGTTGAAAAACCACTTTTCGCATTTGTGTTAGTGTTGAAAAACCACTTTTCGCACTTGTGTTGGTGCAGGAAACCACTTTTGCACTTGTATTAGTGTGGAAAAAACACTTTTTGCACTTGCGATAGTGTTGAAAAACCACTTTTCGCACTTGTGTTAGTGTTGAAAAACCACTTTTCGCACTTGTGTTGGTGCAGGAAACCACTTTTGCACTTGTATTAGTGTGGAAAAAACACTTTTTGCACTTGTGATAGTGTTGAAAAACCACTTTTCGCACTTGTGTTAGTGTTGAAAAACCACTTTCCACACTTGTGTTGGTGCAGGACACCACTTTTGCACATGTATTAGTGTGGAAAAACCACTTTTCGCACTTGTGTTAGTGTTGAAAAACCACTTTTTGCACTTGTGTTAGTGTTGAAAAACCACCTTTCGCACTTGTGTTGGTGCAGGAAACCACTTTTGCACTTGTATTAGTGTGGAAAAACCACTTTTTGCACTTGCGTTTGTGTTGAAAAACCACTTTTCGCACTTGTGTTAGTGTTGAAAAACCACTTTTCACACTTGTGTTGGTGCAGGAAACCACTTTTGCACTTGTATTAGTGTGGAAAAAACACTTTTTGCACTTGTGATAGTGTTGAAAAACCACTTTTTGCGCTTGTGTTAGTGTTGAAAAACCACTTTTCGCACTTGTGTTAGTTTTGAAAAACCACTTTTCGCACTTGTGTTAGTGTTGAAAAACCACTTTTCGCACTTGTGTTGGTGCAGGAAACCACTTTTGCACTTGTATTAGTGTGGAAAAAACACTTTTCGCACTTGTGTTAGTGTTGAAAAACCACTTTTCGCACTTGTGTTAGTGTTGAAAAACCACTTTTCCCACTTGTGTTAGTGTTGAAAAACCACTTTTCGCACTTGTGTTGGTGCAGGAAACCACTTTTGCACTTGTATTAGTGTGGAAAAAACACTTTTTGCACTTGTGATAGTGTTGAAAAACCACTTTTCGCACTTGTGTTAGTGTTGAAAAACCACTTTCCACACTTGTGTTGGTGCATGAAACCACTTTTGCACTTGTTTTAGTGTGGAAAAACCACTTTTTGCACTTGTGTTAGTGTTGAAAAACCACTTTTCGCACTTGTGTTAGTGTTGAAAAACCATTTTCGCACTTGTGTTGGTGCAGGAAACCACTTTTGCACTTGTATTAGTGTGGAAAAAACACTTTTCGCACTTGTGTTAGTGTTGAAAAACCACTTTTCGCACTTGTGTTGGTGCAGGAAACCACTTTTGCACTTGTATTAGTGTGGAAAAAACACTTTTCGCACTTGTGTTAGTGTTGAAAAACCACTTTTCGCACTTGTGTTAGTGTTGAAAAACCACTTTTCCCACTTGTGTTAGTGTTGAAAAACCACTTTTCGCACTTGTGTTGGTGTTGAAAAACCACTTTTCGCACTTGTGTTAGTGTTGAAAAACCACTTTTCGCACTTGTGTTGGTGCAGGAAACCACTTTTGCACTTGTATTAGTGTGGAAAAACCACTTTTTGCACTTGTGTTTGTGTTGAAAAACCACTTTTCGCACTTGTGTTAGTGTTGAAAAACCACTTTTCACACTTGTGTTGGTGCAGGAAACCACTTTTGCACTTGTATTAGTGTGGAAAAAACACTTTTTGCACTTGTGATAGTGTTGAAAAACCACTTTTTGCGCTTGTGTTAGTGTTGAAAAACCACTTTTCGCACTTGTGTTAGTGTTGAAAAACCACTTTTCGCACTTGTGTTGGTGCAGGAAACCACTTTTGCACTTGTATTAGTGTGGAAAAAACACTTTTTGCACTTGCTATATTGTTGAAAAACCACTTTTCGCACTTGTGTTAGTGTTGAAAAACCACTTTTCGCACTTGTGTTGGTGCAGGAAACCACTTTTGCACTTGTATTAGTGTGGAAAAAACACTTTTCGGACTTGTGTTAGGGTTGAAAAACCACTTTTCGCACTTGTGTTAGTGTTGAAAAACCACTTTTCCCACTTGTGTTAGTGTTGAAAAACCACTTTTCGCACTTGTGTTGGTGCAGGAAACCACTTTTGCACTTGTATTAGCGTGGAAAAAACACTTTTCGCACTTGTGTTAGTGTTGAAAAACCACTTTTCGCACCTGCGTTGGTGCAGGAAACCACTTTTGCACTTGTATTAGTGTGGAAAAACCACTTTTCGCACTTGTGTTAGTTTTGAAAAACCACTTTTCGCACTTGTGTTAGTGTTGAAAAACCACTTTTCGCACTTGTGTTGGTGCAGGAAACCACTTTTGCACTTGTATTAGTGTGGAAAAAACACTTTTCGCACTTGTGTTAGTGTTGAAAAACCACTTTTCGCACTTGTGTTAGTGTTGAAAAACCACTTTTCCCACTTGTGTTAGTGTTGAAAAACCACTTTTCGCACTTGTGTTGGTGCAGGAAACCACTTTTGCACTTGTATTAGTGTGGAAAAAACACTTTTTGCACTTGTGATATTGTTGAAAAACCACTTTTCGCACTTGTGTTAGTGTTGAAAAACCATTTTCGCACTTGTGTTGGTGCAGGAAACCACTTTTGCACTTGTATTAGTGTGGAAAAAACACTTTTTGCACTTGCGATAGTGTTGAAAAACCACTTTTCGCATTTGTGTTAGTGTTGAAAAACCACTTTTCGCACTTGTGTTGGTGCAGGAAACCACTTTTGCACTTGTATTAGTGTGGAAAAAACACTTTTTGCACTTGCGATAGTGTTGAAAAACCACTTTTCGCACTTGTGTTAGTGTTGAAAAACCACTTTTCGCACTTGTGTTGGTGCAGGAAACCACTTTTGCACTTGTATTAGTGTGGAAAAAACACTTTTTGCACTTGTGATA